>NC_047112.1:82891685-83191685 GCF_902500255.1 Thalassophryne amazonica
TCTGGAGAAATTTCAGTGCAGAAAGGGACAGAAAAGAATAGAATAGCCTTTAATGTCATTGTACATATACATACAATGAAATTTGTCCTGTGCATTTAACCCATCCTAATCACAATAAAAGACAATCCAACCACTAGGAGCAGTGCAGTGGGTAACCACAGTCCAGCACCCGTGAACCAACTCCAGATGTAGAGATGCTGCCTTGGTCAGGGGCAGAGCAGGAGCAGGACCTTAGATAAGGAGCAGACCCTAAATAAGCATGTTTTTGATTGTGGGAGGGAACCTGAGTGCCCGGAGGAAACCCACTCACATACAGGGAGAACATAGAAACTCCACACAGAAAGAGCGGGAAGTGATCCCACAACCTTATTGCTGTGAGGCACCAGTGCTAACCACTAAGCCACCTCGCTGATGGTTAACACCCATGATCACTGATGTCTGAGACGGCCTTGCATGAAGAATCATCATTCATCAATAGCTGATATAACCACATGGGCAAGGAATTACTTTGGGATACCTTTGTCAAGCACTACTGCACTGGCCTGGGAATGTGAGGAAAATTTTATATTGAAAAATGCAATGATGACCCTGTACTATTGTTCACCTTAAAGACATGTTTGTTGAAGGAATGGGACAGCATTGCTTGGTATATTCAGTGCTAAAACATCTTTTAATTGTGAGAAGGAATGGCAGCATGTGGCAAATGCTTTAGGACACAAAAAACTTGGACATTTCTTCTTCTGAAATGGTATCATCAAACCTATAAAGCCAGCTCAGTGAGCAGGAAAGCAGCATTAAGTGTACAGCCTTCCTCTTATTTCTGTGGTCAAAAAGAGTGGCATCTCTCAAAAAACAGATCAAAATTGAGTCATTTTTGAAGACTGGACTTGTAAAACATCGAATTTTAAAAACATTCATTTCTAAATTAATTTTTTTTTATTGTGTTTTATTTTTCACTGCAACTTTTTTCAGTATACTTTTTAAGTAGAAATTATAGCTTTTTTCCCCAACGTGTTTCAAAGCCATTTTCTTTGTTTTCTTTCAATAAGTATCAAAGTTAACTGTCACTGATCTGGTTCCATACAATCAACTCTGTTGAGGGACCTCATGACTGCATAAGCTCTTCCCTGCCGTCTCTCAATCTCAAAGGTCAAGGACTCAGAGACATGAACATCACTGACAAGACAAGTAAATCTCTCTACAAGTTATAATGAGGTTTGTCAACAGAAAACATAAAATGGCATTGTTAAAACAGGGACGGAAACTTAAAGGAACAAACGTATTCATCAATGAACATCTGACCAAAAGAAACGCAGACATCGCCAGGAAAGCTCGTTTCTTAAAAAAGCAGGGAAAAATTCAACAGACATGGACATCCAACTGCAAAACATTTATCAAATTGAATGGAACACCAGAACAAGCGAAGGTTATGGTAATCAGGAACATCGAGGAACTGGACAAATACGACCAATAAGGTATGAGGACACAAACACATCACAACACCATGACACAGACCAGAGGAACCTATTCATCTACTACATCATCTACATCTGGAGACAAGAAGGATATAACTCAAAGGATTGCTGATCATGGAAAAGTAGAACTGAGAACATTTAAATACACAGACCACAATGTACTGGACTTGGAGCACGATATAGACCCGGACAATAATTTCTTCTCAAATATCAATGACAGTTGTTGCTATTATACAGATGAACAGTTTAATTGGATCATTAAAACGGATAACAAATTATCAATAATCCATTTCAACGGCAGAAGTCTATATGCAAACTTTAACAACATTAAAGAATATTTAAGTCAATTTAAAAATATATTTAACATAATTGCTATATCAGAAACATGGATCAATGAAGATAAAGGAATGGATTTTGAACTGGATGGATATGAATTTAATTGTGTAAACAGAAAGAATAAGAGTGGAGGAGGAGTGGCTGTGTATGTGGATAAGAACATGGATTATAAAATAGTAGACAATATGACAACTGTGATTGATAACTTATTAGAATGTATAACTATTGAAATATGTGAAGAAAAAAGCAAAAATGTATTAGTCAGCTGTATATATAGAGCACCAGGATCTAGTATTGAAACATTCACTGACTGTATGGGAAAAACATTCTCAAAAACTAATCAAAAAACTGTTCATTTGTGGTGACTTAAATACTGATCTGCTCAATCCAAATAAGCATAAAATAACAGATGAATTTATCAGTATAATGTACAGTATGAGTTTATATCCAAAAATCACCAGGCCAAGCAGAATTACATCCCATAGTGCTACCTTAATTGATAATATATTCAGCAATGATATTGAGAATAACACTGTGAGTGGATTATTAATCAATGACATTAGTGATCATCTACCAGTTTTCATCGTTTATAATAGAAACCATCGGCGGAATCAGCCAGAGGAGAAAATAAAATACAGGCGAGTGCGGACAGAGGAAAACATGAACACACTAAAGAAGGATTTACAGGAGCAAAACTGGGAAAAGGTATACAGTGAAAGATGTTGATAGTGCATATGAAACTTTTTTACAAATATTTACATCATTATATGATAAAAATTGTCCAATTAAACAAGACTACAGAAAACAAAAAATCCAAGATCGACCATGGATGACGAAAGGGTTACGAAATGCATGTAATAAGAAAAATACACTGTATAGAGAATTCATAAAACTAAAGACTAAAGAGGCAGAAAATAGATATAAGAAATACAAAAATAGATTAATTAATATTATACAGGTATGTAGGAAGGAATATTATAGTAACATATTATATAATAACAAAAACAATATTAAAGGAATATGGGATATATTAAATAGCATTATCAAAAATGGTAATAAAAAACAGAGTTACCCTCAGTATTTCATTGATAATAATGTCAAGAAGGAAAATAAGGATGAGGTAGTCAACGGTTTTAATAATTTTTTTGTAAATATTGGACCAAGCTTGGCAGAAAAAAATTCCCAATTCCCAACCTGAGGATTGGGATAATAATCTCATAGAAAGAAATCCCTGTTCAATGTTCCTCGCTGCAGTGGATGGAAAAGAAATTATAGACATTGTGAATAATTGTAAATATAAAACATCTACCGATTTAAATGAAATTGATATGGTGGTGGTGGTAAAACAGGTCATTGAATGGATTGTAGAACCATTAACATACATCTGTAACTTATCATTTCAAACCGGTAAATTTCCCAATCAAATGAAAATAGCTAAGGTTGTGCCACTGTATAAGACTGGGGATAGACACCACTTCACAAATTATAGACCTGTTTCTTTGCTTCCACAATTTTCCAAATTATTAGAAAAGTTATTCAATAATAGATTAGACAAATTCATAAATAAACATAAATTACTTACTGATAGTCAATATGGATTCAGAGCACATAGTTCAACATCTTGCATTAATAGAATCAGTTGAGGAGATTACAAACGCCATAGACCACAAATTACATTCAGTTGGAATATTTATAGACCTTAAAAAGGCTTTTGATACAATCAATCATGACATATTAATCAGTAAACTTGAACAGTATGGGATTAGGGGGTTGGTGTTGCACTGGGTGAGAAGCTTCTTAAGTAACAGAAAACAGTTTGTGAAGTTGGGGGAATATACATCATCATGCTTGGACAATGCTTGTGGCGTCCCACAGGGGTCAGTATTGGGTCCAAAACTGTTTCTAATTTATATAAATGATATTGTCAATGTTTCCAAAATATTAAAATTAGTATTATTTGCAGATGACACAAGCATTTTTTGTTCAGGGGGGGATTTGCAGGAGTTACTGAGGAGGATCAGTATAGAAATGGGAAAATTGAAAATATGGTTTGACAGAAACAAATTATCATTAAACTTAAGTAAAACAAATACATGTTATTTGGCTATTGTAATACAGACATACAGGTTCAGTTACAAGTCGAGGGGGTAGATATTGAAAGGGTACATGAAAATAAGTTTCTGGGGGTGATAATAGATGATAAGATAAACTGGAAGACTCATATAAAACATATACAAAGTAAACTGTCAAGAAGCATTTCAGTTCTAAACAAAGCGAAACATTTTCTGGACCACAACTCACTCCGCATTCTTTACTGCTCACTGGTTTTACCATATTTACAGTACTGTGCAGAGGTATGGGGTAATACTTATAAAGGTACAACACAATCACTATCAGTAATGCAGAAAAGAGCTATAAGAATTATTCTTAATACTGGATATAGAGATCATACAAATCCACTATTTTTACAATCCAAATTCTTAAAATTCACAGACTTGGTTCATTTTCAAACAGTACAAATCATGTATAAAGCAATAAACAATTTACTTCCAGCAAATATTAAAAATATGTTTTTTAACAGATCAGGGGATTGCAGTCTGAGGGGGAAATTTAATTTAAAGCATCAGTGGGCACGAACAACATTAAAAGGTTTCTGTATTTCTGTCTGTGGGGTGAGGATGTGGAACAGATTGGGAGTGGGGCTCAAGCAATGTCCAAGCATGAACCAGTTCAAACAGCAGTACAAAAATATGTTTTTTTCTAGGTATAGGGAGGAGGAAGGGTAATGAGGGTTAGGGTGTTTTTGTTTTTTGCTTCGGCTTGTAAATATATAGTATTTTGTATGTAAGTAGGTATGTGTAGGTGTATATTTATGTTTGTGTATATATGTGTGTATATGTGTATATATATATATATATGTGTGTGTGTGTATATATATATATATATATATATATATATATATATATATATATATATATATATATATATATATATATATATATATATATATATATATATATATATATATATATATATATTGATATCGGTTTAGGTGTGTAGGAATCTATGTGTATATGTGGCAAAGGGTACTACTGGTTGTGGGGAAGAAGGGGTAGGGATAAATAAGCTGATGCTTCACCCTACCCCTTTTCGGACATGTTGGGTACACAGTAGGAACTTTTTTGTTGCTGTCTTTACTGATCTATCTTGTAATTGTTGTTGTATCAAATGTTCGAAATAAACAGTTTTCATTCATTCATTCATTCATTCATTCATTCATTCATTCATTCATTCATTCATTCAAGTTCAACACTTTCACAGAATGCAGAAACACCTCTGTTGCCCAACTCCAGGAAGACACTGAAAGCTTGAATCTTAAGCCCCATCACACATAGCAAAAATGTACCGGAAGCATGCCCGATATGGCAAATATTGCCATAATCCGATGCAGTCGGGAAGGAAAGAGGCGTAGTCAGCAGTGTCGGAGTGCAGACAGACTGCGCCATCCACACCTGTCAGATTGCATCCACAGCATATGAAGATGACACAGACTGTTGTCAGACGGCCATAAAAGGCGTAACAGGACAGAGACAGGAAAGAGACAAAATACAGACCATGCTTGATAGAGGAGGTGGCCAGGTTGGTAGCACCAATCACAGTAATATCATTTAAGAGGTGTGAATTACATGAATTTATGGGTGAACGCCTTTGAGTCTGTATGCAGCTGTAAAAAGTCAAAAGAAAGTAGACATGATAACATGAATGAAGGAATGAATGAATGAATTTATTTATTCGGCACACAGATCAACAATAACAAAAACTCATAAAAGGAACAACTTAACAGCGTACCCATGTGGCCAAGGGTTTAAGCAGAAGAAAAGCTTGTAAATATGCACCCTTATACTATAAAAATAAAGAATGTGTATATATATATATATATATATATATATATATATATATATATATATATATATATATATATATATATATATATATATATATATATATATATATATATAGTGAGGAAAATATGTATTTGAACACCCTGCGGTTTTGCAAGTTCTCCCACTTAGAAATCATGGAGGGGTCTGAAATTTTCATCTTAGGTGTCCCTGGTGTCCTTAGACAGCTCTTTGGTCTTGGCTATGGTGGACAGGTTGGAGTTTGATTGATTGAGTGTGGGAACAGGTGTTTTTTATACAGGTAACAAGTTCAAACAGGTGCAATTAATACAGCTAAAGAGTGCAGAATAAGAGGGCTTCTTAAAGAAAAATTAACAGGTCTGTGAGAGCCAGAATTCTTGCTGGTTGGTAGGTGTTCAAATACGTATTTGCAGCAGTAACATACAAATAAATTATTAAAAATCATACATTGTGATTTCCAGATTTTTTTTTTTTTTTAGATTATGTTTCTCACAGTGGACATGCACCTAAAATGAAAATTTCAGACCCCTCCATGATTTCTAAGTGGGAGAACTTGCAAAACCGCAGGGTGTTCAAATACTTATTTTCCTTACTGTATATACAAGTACACACACACACACACACACACACACACACACACACACACACACCTGTACCTGGATCATGAATTATGAATAACGTACTTTGTTGTTCTCTGTTGTAGTGTTCCCATCTATACTAAATCTGTTACAAAACTAACACTGTGGGAGGATGTTTATTTTCACATACGTAACCCTTTGCCTTATACATTAGAGGGATTACCAAAGATGCCTTTTTCAACTTGAAGTTGGAAAAACTATTGAAAAATCAGCCTATTCTGTATGTTGTTATTAAAGAGCTTCATGCTTTTGTTTAGAACTGACAAGTGTAATAGCTCAAAATGAGTTTGAGCTCTAACTAACAGAAACAAAACTGCCATATTCCTGTTAATGTGAGGTCAGAACAACATATGGAATTCTGAATTTCAAGTCCCTTTGTATGTGAGAGATCTTGTAACCGCTTATCTTCCTGTGCCTTGTCTTCATTAAATGCAGGATTATTGTGTTCCAGAAGTGGAAAAAATAAGAACTCAGCAAGTCCAAGGTCTCTCTCTTATCATGCTCTTTTCAGTTCAATTTAATCAGCTTATAAAGCGCCAGATCACAACAAAAGGCATCTCAAGGCGCCTCACACAGAAGAATTCAACACAAAAATTTAAATAAATAATTAAAAAAAAATCTAATATATATAATTAAAAACAGAAGTAAAAGAATAAAATAGATTAAAAATGAAAACTATTCATAAGAAAGATAATAAAAATAGGTTTTAAGTCTTGACTTAATGTCCACAGACTCCAACTGCCTCACTGAAGCAGGAAGACCGTTCCACATGGTGGGTGGATAATAAGAAAAAGCTCTTTGACCCGCTGACATCTTCTTCAACCTGGGAACACAGAGATGTCCCATATCCTGCGACCGCAAAGCCCAGGCAGGCACGTAAGGTTCCACCAGATCAGATGGTACTTACACTCAACAAAAATATAAATGCAACACTTTTGGTTTTGCTCCCATTTTGTATGAGATGAACTCAAAGATCTAAAACTTTTTCCACATACACAATATCACCATTTCCCTCAAATATTGTTCACAAACCAGTCTAAATCTGTGATAGTGAGCACTTCTCCTTTGCTGAGATAATCCATCCCACCTCACAGGTGTGCCATATCAAGATGCTGATTAGACGCCATGATTAGTGCACAGGTGTGCCTTAGACTGCCCACAATAAAAGGCCACTCTGAAAGGTGCAGTTTTATCACACAGCACAATGCCACAGATGTCACAAGATTTGAGGGAGCGTGCAATTGGCATGCTGACAGCAGGAATGTCAACCAGAGCTGTTGCTTGTGTATTGAATGTTCATTTCTCTACCATAAACCATCTCCAAAGGCGTTTCAGAGAATTTGGCAGTACATCCAACCAGCCTCACAATCGCAGACCACGTGTAACCACACCAGCCCAGGACCTCCACATCCAGCATGTTCACCTCCAAGATCGTCTGAGACCAGCCACTCGGACAGCTGCTGAAACAATCGGTTTGCATAACCAAATAATTTCTGCACAAACTGTCAGAAACCGTCTCAGGGAAGCTCATCTGCATGCTCGTCGTCCTCATCAGGGTCTGGACCTGACTCCAGTTCGTCGTCGTAACTGACTTGAGTGGGCAAATGCTCACATTCGCTGGCGTTTGGCACGTTGGAGAGGTGTTCTCTTCACGGATGAATCCCGGTTCACACTGTTCAGGGCAGATGGCAGACAGTGTGTGTGGCGTCGTGTGGGTGAGCGGTTTTCTGATGTCAATGTTGTGGATCGAGTGGCCCATGGTGGCGGTGGGGTTATGGTATGGGCAGGCATCTGTTATGAACGAAGAACACAGGTGCATTTTATTGATGGCATTTTGAATGCACAGAGATACCGTGACGAGATCCTGAGGCCCATTGTTGTGCCATACATCCAAGAACATCACCTCATGTTGCAGCAGGATAATGCACGGCCCCATGTTGCAAGGATCTGTACACAATTCTTGGAAGCTGGAAATATCCCAGTTCTTGCATGGCCGGCATACTCACCGGACATGTCACCCATTGATCATGTTTGGGATGCTCTGGACCGGCGTATACGACAGCGTGTACCAGTTCCTGCCAATATCCAGCAACTTCGCACAGCCATTGAAGAGGAGTGGACCAACATTCCACAGGCCACAATTGACAACCTGATCAACTCTATGCGAAGGAGATGTGTTGCACTGCATGAGGCAAATGGTGGTCACACCAGATACTGACTGGTATCCCCCCCCAATAAAACAAAACTGCACCTTTCAGAGTGGCCTTTTATTGTGGACAGTCTAAGGCACACCTGTGCACTAATCATGGCGTCTAATCAGCATCTTGATATGGCACACCTGTGAGGTGGGATGGATTATCTCAGCAAAGGAGAAGTGCTCACTATCACAGATTTAGACTGGTTTGTGAACAGTATTTGAGGGAAATGGTGATATTGTGTATGTGGAAAAAGTTTTAGATCTTTGAGTTCATCTCATACAAAATGGGAGCAAAACCAAAAGTGTTGCGTTTATATTTTTGTTGAGTGTAACTAATACCTCAGCCAACTTCAATATGCCCAGTATTTGGGTCTCTGAGACCCAAATGCAAAAAAACACACAACTGGTCAGTGCAAATCACTTTACTCAAAATCCAGAGATAGGCAAAGTGAAACACAGCTATCACTATTTATCAAAATATTAATCAAAGATCTGTGAAGGATGCTGCAGAGACAGTTCCAGCAAACAGGCCAATGGTCAGTAAGCAATCAGCATACCACAGTCATCTGGGGAACAGGCAGATGCAAAAATACAAACATGAGCAGAAGGTTCACTCAAAGTTAGTAGATCAACTGCAGGCAGGATAAATCCAAGAGAGTCAGGCATGAGAGACAAGTCATTCAGGAACAGCAATAGTCAGTAACTTGGAATCACAAGGAGACTGATAATAATGCTGGTATCCAAGAAGGAAGGAATGATGTACTAACAGACAGAAACACGAGCAAGCACATTAAAAACACTAGGCATTAATTAGAAATAGTGTAAATTTGGTGTGTGATAAACTGGAAGAGAACACAGAAATAAATCAACAAAATACTATAACATGAAGTTGAAATAGAAACCAGGACCCTGACAAAGAAAGGGGAGAGTCTGTGAAATGTTTTGTACACTATATCTTGACAAGGACATCATGTATCAATGTGAGACCTGACAGGTATCATATCACACTCTGGATTTAGCTCAGAGGTCACGCGATGTGGCTGCTTGATGTTTTGGAGGCTGTCATTTGGAGTATTTTATTACAAACACCTGGAATTATACAGCTTGTTGTGTGGTGAAACGTCCTAACGGATTTTCTAAATTGTTCTTGCAGCAATATTCACACTCAATGAAACTCTTGAAATTGGTTCGCACTCAAAGAGAGGGACGTGATCAGGATTATTTCATCACAAATAGCCCGACAACTGGCCCAGCTATGAATTAAGCCGGATAGTGGCCTCCAGTGTGGAGTGACATTTCCCACTCCTAAACGGCCAATAGGAGAACAGCGCTGGAATTCCCTCTCCTAAACAACCAATAGGAGAGCAGCACTCACGCCACATCGTGTGGCTGATACATGGGCTGATGTTAGAGTCTTTGCCGCCAACCAATCACAGGCTAGGAGAGAGAGGCCAATATCTGACCCAATTCAGAACCGGTTGTCGGGCTACATCACACATGGAGCCCCACACTCCACCCCTTTATGCATTAATTAATTCATTATGTCACTGCTGTCAACATGGCAAAGCCCACACCATGACCAAGATGTCGGCTTCATATCGGCTGTTCCAAGGCTATATAGAAAATCTATGGGTGACGTCACGCAGGCTTTGTCTAGTAAATATATATTCTATGATTACAACAACTTCAACTTCAGGGAAAGGTACTTACAAAGTCATTTTAAGGAGGATTCAGTGCCACCTGCTTGCTGCCCAAGTACAAGAGTAGTCCAAGAAGCGAGTCTGGCTGCATCATATGAGCGGAGAGCTGCGCAGCAACTTGAATCTCGCTCTATGGTGGATGAAGGCACAAACCGGAATTGACGTAAAGCAATCTCCCCTCTGGAGAAAAAGCCACAAACCGTTGTCGTAAAAAGCCATAAAAAGCCACAAACCAGCAGTAGACAAACATTGACATTATAAAGAGGAGTAGACATCGCATTGCTGAGGCGCAAAAATGCGGCCGCCATCTTGGACCAGTCATCGCAGTGATTCTATCACAAGACCGACGGTAGACGAACATAGACATTATAAAGAGGAGCAGACGCTGCACTGGTTACTGAGGCGCAAGAAATGCGGCTGCCATCTTGGGCCGGTCACTGTAGTGATTCTATCACATTGCACAGTAAAGGTTTGATTTTCTAATCTTATTTTCTTTTTAATATTTCTAACATAAAGCCCCCCCCAGAAGCTGAAAGGTTTTAGCCATGCTCATGCTCCACCGAAGCATTTACTCAAAAAAGTCTGAAGGACCTAAATGACATGGTAATATGCTGAAGAGCTTCGCTCGTCATGTCCGCGACATATACATATTCGTTCTGCAAGAACTCATTGAATGTAAGCCTTAATATGGGTAAGCCTTGTTTGTGGTTAACAGAGGTGAGACAAAGTCACCATCAAATGACTCTCAAGTCATGAATCTGCAAGTCCTAAGTCAAGTCTCAAGTCAGCTTGCAAACAATTTGTAGTCATTATGACTTGAGACTTGACTTCGGACTTCCTGATTCATGATGGGAATTCATGGGATGAGTTCATGATTGAAATCACCTGCTGGAGTCAGTGGCTGCCAAGAAAACCTGCACCCTCTCGGCCCTTTCTGGAATAGTTTGGACACCACTGAGTTAGAGTGTATGTGTTTGTGACTATCCTGTAACCAGAGGTGTCAAATCCAGCTTCAGAAAGTAAAAACCCTCCCATGTGTTGCTTCTACCTGCGCACCTAAAACAGGTGATCTCAATAATTAGCCCATCCACCTGCCTGAAGAGCTAAACTAATTACAATCAGCTGGTTTATTGGGAAGATGGAACAAATACTGTATGTGGCTGGACTTTTACTTTCTGAAGCTGGATTTGACACCTCTGCCTGTAATGAGGCTAAGGTCCAGGCTTTGAATGACTTCCTAGACTCAACCATGAAAGGTTTCCTGTATTTGGTGAAACAGTCAAGCTTGTTGAGAGATTCACTCAACTGTGGCTTTTGTGTCTCTGACAGCTCAGACTAAAAGGTTGGAAAACATTTGGGAAGAGCTATGAGTTTGCCATAGTAGCTGTTGCAAAAACATGAAAGTTTGGGTCCTGATGTATCCAGTCTTACTGCATTGGTTATCAGTGACCCAAGGAAATGATTGCATGTCTTTGATGCTCAGTCTCTCAGAGAATCCTTCACTGATCATAATCCAGTTCTCTGGTGACTTAGCACTGAAAACCCCAAAAGCTGGAAAAGGCCAAGGTGGACATCTATGCATCTCTCAGCCATGTCTGATAGATGGGTACTTTTGGGATGCAATAATGAGCAGGTGGTCTCCCTGAGTGGTTGCTAATGAGGACCCATGGGCATTCCAGAATGTGCCAGGTGCAGGGGTGCATGTCACCACACGTTTCCAGATCAAAACTGACCACACCTATCAATTTCACAACAAATCTTGGATGTAACATGATTAAATACACCTATAGAAGCATCAGTTGACCTCTAATTATGCCAAATAGACAAACAGAAGCTTATTTCTTTAATTACATCAATTTGTGGAATCTTCGCCAATCTTCCATCTATAAATATCAACTGCCAGTTTGTCAGGAGTGCATTGTGTCAGTTCTGAAAATGACGTCTCCTTGAAGATCTGGTGCCAATCTCCCTCCTTGGTTTCATAATGTTGCACATACACTCAACAAAAATATAAACGCAACACTTTTGGTTTTGCTCCCATTTTGTATGAGATGAACTCAAAGATCTAAAACTTTTTCCACATACACAATATCACCATTTCCCTCAAATATTGTTCACAAACCAGTCTAAATCTGTGATAGTGAACAATTCTCCTTTGCTGAGATAATCCATCCCACCTCACAGGTGTGCCATATAAAGATGCTGATTAGACACCATGATTAGTGCACAGGTGTGCCTTAGACTGCCCACAATAAAAGGCCACTCTGAAAGGTGCAGTTTTATCACACAGCACAATGCCACAGATGTTGCAAGATTTGAGGGAGCGTGCAATTGGCATGCTGACAGCAGGAATGTCAACCAGAGCTGTTGCTCGTGTATTGAATGTTCATTTCTCTACCATTGTTGTGAAAGTGTAGGAACACGGACCCACAACAGGGGGCGCAAATGAACGGACAATGGAGGAAGTCAAATAGCACTTTTACTGTTGTGAAATAAGCACAACAAACACAACCGATTACAATAATAGACAATAAAGTCGAATCACAAAGGTGTCATGTGGGCAGGCTCGAAGATAGGAGACGTCTGTCCAAAGCAGAACCGGAACCACATGATTTCCTCCGCCACCGAACCCCGGGAATACTGGAGCCGCCAAGTCCCGAACTCCCAGGTGGCCACTGCCTCCGCTTGTCGGATCTGGTACTGCTGGCGAGGAACAGAAACAGTCAGTTGTGGGTGCGCCTGCACCCAGCAACATGTATGGTGGAAAAACCACCTCCACCTCTCGTCAGGAAAACACTGTTAGTGCAGGAATGTGAGTACTTATCCAAAAGGGTCCAATACAGTCTCCTGCTGTTCTACTCACTATCTGCGTGAAGGCAAAAAAGTATTTATGGTCAAAAGACAATACGATTGGCTGGATACGTTACCTCCTCGGTAGAGCGATATCTCGGCAAAGAAGTGGAGATGACGTCTTGCTGATATACCGCTGCGAATCAGATGATTGGTAACAGCTGTAGTAGGTGACAGCTGTCACCCCGGCTGCTCCTGTGAGGTGGCAGCGCCCTCTGATGCCTGGAGCCCGCACTCCAGGCAGGGTGCCCTCTGGTGGTGGTGGGCCAGCAGTACCTCCTCTTCAGCGGCCCACACAACAGCCATAAGCCGTCTCCAAAGGCGTTTCAGAGAATTTGGCAGTACATCCAACCAGCCTCACAACCACAGACCACGTGTAACCACACCAGCCCAGGACCTCCACATCCAGCATGTTCACCTCCAAGATCGTCTGAGAGCAGCCACTTGGACAGCTGCTGAAACAATCAGTTTGCATAACCAAAGAATTTCTGCACACAAGCCTGAAGAACAAATTGCCCAACTGTTTTCCTCCAGAGAATGTCTTCAGGCCTTGGTGATTATTTGGCTCATTTCTTATCTCAACCCACAAAGACAATAAACTGTTTTCTGTCAGAAACCGTCTCAGGGAAGCTCATCTGCATGCTCGTCGTCCTCATCGGGGTCTCGACCTGACTCCAGTTCGTCGTCATAACCGACTTGAGTGGGCAAATGCTCACATTCGCTGGCATTTGGCATGTTGGAGAGGTGTTCTCTTCACAGATGAATCCCGGTTCACACTGTCCAGGGCAGATGGCAGACAGCGTGTGTGGCGTCGTGTGGGTGAGTGGTTTTCTGATGTCAATGTTGTGGATCGAGTGGCCTATGGCGGCGGTGGGGTTATGGTATGGGCAGGCGTCTGTTATGGACGAAGAACACAGGTACATTTTATTGATGGCATTTTGAATGCACAGAGATACCGTGACGAGATCCTGAGGCCCATTGTTGTGCCATACATTCAAGAACATCACCTCATGTTGCAGCAGGATAATGCACGGCCCCATGTTGCAAGGATCTGTACACAATTCTTGGAAGCTGAAAATGTCCCAGTTCTTGCATGGCCGGCATACTCACCGGACATGTCACCCATTGAGCATGTTTGGGATGCTCTGGACCGGCGTATACGACAGCGTGTACCAGTTCCTGCCAATATCCAGCAACTTCGCACAGCCATTGAAGAGGAGTGGACCAACATTCCACAGGCCACAATTGACAACCTGATCAACTTTATGCGAAGGAGATGTGTTGCACTGCATGAGGCAAATGGTGGTCACACCAGATACTGACTGGTATCCCCCCCAATAAAACAAAACTGCACCTTTCAGAGTGGCCTTTTATTGTGGACAATCTAAGGCACACCTGTGCACTAATCATGGTGTCTAATCAGCATCTTGATATGGCACACCTGTGAGGTGGGATGGATTATCTCAGCAAAGGAGAAGTGCTCACTATCACAGATTTAGACTGGTTTGTGAACAATATTTGGGAAAATATTTGGGGAAAAGGGAAATCGTGATATTGTGTATGTGGAAAAAGTTTTAGATCTTTGAGTTCATCTCATACAAAATGGGAGCAAAACCAAAAGTGTTGCGTTTATATTTTTGTTGAGTGTATGTCCGTCTATCAGGCATCATATAACTTTATCCAAAATGGTTGCAAATGAGCCAGTACATCATTTTACGTTGTCTGTCAACCACACACAGACCATGAGAAAATTATAGCATCATGCACAAAAATAGTGTCCTCTCGAAACTGACCATGTCTCATAATAAATTCAATTTATTATTTACATTTTGAATTGTATCTTGATGTAAGTTTTTACTGTTGGTAGCTCACTTACTGAGAAGACAAGCAGTGGGGATTTTGCTTTTAATATCTCAATTTTTGTAGTACAACTTCAGTGGGTCGTTCTATGTGTGAATTATTTAGGTTGGATTATAAATAGTGTAACACTTTCCCAGTGAGTGGGCCATGAGGTTAAACTGGTTCTCTGTTGGAGTCTCTGAAGGTGAGGTGGTGTTTTAGCTCTACAAACACAGATGAGACAAGGGTTTCACGCAGTTCACTCCAAGAGCTGTCAACATAGCTTTCTTGAATGATTCATACAGTGCGACTGGCTTAGTGTAGCAAAGACAACAGAATGTCTTAGTACAACACAACATTTCAGAACCTACAACATTGGGTTGACCAAAAAGCATCACGCAGTCAGAGGTAGATGTCTGACAAACCAAGGGAGAATCATATAATCAATGAACAGATATAGGGTACCTGAAGTCAAGAGTGACAAGCTGTTGTGGTGCCAATCCAACTATATCAGGGATTGACCAAGCATATTTAATGTATACATACCTACATACTGACAAGTTACATAAATAATGGTTACCTCTGCCAAGGTGGTTATGTTTTCATTGTCATTTGTCAAAAGGTCAATAGATTTGGTGTTGTGTGTAATGGTAGGGCAGGTAGGCCAATGGGATAAGGAGTTGTACCAGTATGTACCTGGATGAGATTAGGCAGGATACTTAATCTGCATTATCTCACTCCATCCTGTTGTAAATGGGTACCAACCTGGGTACCAGACTGGCGCCCCATTGAGAGAGAGTAAACTCTCACCCGTCTCATGCCATGAAATCCAGGGATTCTTTTGGTTTGTTTGTAACCCCTTGCCTGCACACTGACCTCCAAAAGTATTGTAACACTTGATATTTCACACATTTTAATTCATATATGCCATTTAAATACAAAAAATAAAAAGAAAATCTAAAATTATCTTCCTTAAACTCATACTGAAAGCTAATCTCTAGAACTTGATATAAATTAATTAAAAATATAAAAGCTAAGATGATGGGTTGCATAAGTAATGGAACGCTTTGGGATAATACCTGTAAATAATCAGTTTTATTGCCAGTTTTCTTCAGAGAAAAGGGAAAAGAAAATCCAGACACACAGACAACTCAGAAGTAGTTATAGTCTTCTGTGGCTGTGATTGAAGAAATTGTGCATAATGCATGTTTTGCATTTTGTATGCCTAGTTTTACAGCTTCATGATGAAGTGGTATAGAGGAGGATTTTCTTAAAAAGAAGACTACAAAGTTCAGCTACAATTTGCCAAAAGGTACATCTGAGATGCTAGCCTAGATTTGATGTTTTGGTGAAAGATGTGAAGTATTTTTTGTATTTGAAATGGCATAAACTAATTAAAATGTGTGAAATACCAAGTATTCCAATACTTTTGGGGCACTGTAAATCTATTATGAGTCACAGCCAGCAAACACCATTAAAAATATAATAGAGAGAAAAAGAAAGGGAGGCAGAGAGAGATGTCATAATCCATTCCCTGTGATTGTCTTCTTGTGTTCTGTTTTGGTGTTTGGATTTATTTTGGTTTTGTTCTTTATGTGCGGTGTATGTTCTAGTTTTGCATCTTCAGTTTTCCATCCTCATTCTTGTCACTGTGGTGTCCTTGTCCTCTGTGTAATTGATTGCACACAGTTGAAAAGAACTACAATTACCTTGAAATAATCCAACACTAAAAGTAGGTAATAAAGAAAGCTATTGTCATCGCTCCCCATCTATTCAAAATACTGTCTTTTATTAATGAGTTACACAGTATAGATCACTATTGTATAACCTGAATGAGACCTCAAATGAGACTCATTAGTGGTGAAAAATTAATGAGTCCATAATAATACACTAGATTTATACTTCCTTTGGAAAAGCCCATTTCAAAGAGGGAAAAACGGATAAGAGACACAGGAGGAGTGAAGCAAAGTGAGGCCAAAGCATAACGAATTCTGGTGGATAGCAGAACCTTGAATCATTTCAAAGATATGTGAAGAGACAGAGAGGCATTGCAGAACATTTTTCACCCAACTTTAAAATGTGATCCTTTTAGAACACTTTTTAGCAGAGAATATGGAAGCTGTGGGTCTGCTGGGCAAAGGTTATCATCCTTACATGAAAGTCCATGAATCTATTTTTTACAGGCCAACATTAAACAAAAAAAGATATAACATTAAATTTGATGAATCACCACCAAGTGATGTGAAAACATTAATGTATTTCTTTAATGTGTTAATAGTTCTTTACATCGTTGTAATGATATGGACCAACTTAAAGATTTGAGACTTCATAAAAGTGCACAGAATCCCTACAAAATATGATGAAAATGGGGTCCATAAAAAATGAAAAGAAAAGAACAAAATTTTTTTAATGGCACGTACATGTTAATTTCACTCAGTCCTTATTGTACTACTGTCCCATACAAAGTACAAACTCAAATTATTTCACACTTAATTTATTAAAAGTCACAGTGGAAAAACCTGGATTCTGACAAGCTTTTCTCTTGCAGGAGATCCATACATTCAGAACCTCACACAATGGACTAAAACAGTGTTTAGAAAGCACAACATGGGCATGACAAAGGCAGACCTTATTACACAAAATCCTCCGTTATTGTTCCCCGTAGGATTCAATGGACTGCATTTATATAGCACTTTTCCATCTGCATCAGACACTCACAGGGCTTTACACATCAATGCCTCACATTCATTCCGATGTGAGGCTGCTGTCATGCATGGTGCCCACTACACACCGGGAACAACTAGGGGATTAAGGACCTTGCCCAAGCACCCTTAGTGATTTTCCGTTCAGGCTGGGATTTGAACTGAGGATCCTCTGGTCTCAAGCCCAATGCTTAACCACTAGACTATCACCTCCCCTAAGGGAGGTCCTGCCCCCTGCACATAACCCGTGCTATAATGGGACATATGATAAATATTTTAACTTGAATCTCTTTGTTCTAAAACTGGTTCAACCCAGTTTGACATGCACCCTTTGACAAATAACAGACTAAAAGTATATCAAACTACAACCCCAATTCCATTGAAATTGGGACGTTGTTTAAAATGTAAATAAAAGCAGAATACAATTATTTGCAAATACACCACAAAGACAAGATATTTACTGTTCACACTGATAAACTTCATTGTTTTTGTGCAAATATTTGCTCATTTTGAAATGATGCCTGCGACACATTTCAAAAAAGTTGGGACAATGGTATGTTTATCACTGTGTTACATCACCTTTCCTTCTAACAACACTCAATAAGCATTTGGGAACTGAGGACACTAATTGTTGAAGCTTTGTAGGTGGAATTCTTTCCCATTCTTGCTTGATGTATGACTTCAGTTGTTCAACAGTCCGGGGTCTCCGTTGTATTTTGTGATTCATAATGCGCCACACATTTTCAATGGGTGACAGGTCTGGACTGCAGGCAGGCCAGTCTAGTACCTGCACTCTTACTACAAAGCTATGCTGTTGTAACACATGCAGAATGTGGCTTGGCATTGTCTTGCTGAAATAAGCAGGGACGACCCTGAAAAAGACGGCAGCATGTGTTGCTCCAAAACCTGAATGTACTTTTCAGCATTGATGGTGCCATCACAGATGTGTATGTTGTCCATGCCATGGGCACTAACACACCCCCATACCATCACAGATGCTGGCTTTTGAACTTTGCATCACAATCTGGATGGTCTTTTTCCTCTTTTGTCCAGAGGACACAACGTCCATGATTTCCAAAAACAATTTGAAATGTGGACTCATCAGAACACAGCACACTTTTCCATTTTGCATCTGTCCATTTCAAATAAGCTTGGGCCCAGAGAAGGCGGCTGTGTTTCTAGATGTTGTTGATGTATGGCTTTTGCTTTGCATGGTAGAGTTTTAAGTTGTACTTGTAGATGTAGCAAAGAACTGTATTAACTGACAATGGTTTTCTGAAGTGTTCCTTAGCACATGCAGTAAGATCCTTTACACAATGATGTTGGTTTTTAATGCAGTGCCGCCTGAGGGATCGAAGGTCATGGGCATTGTTGGTTTTTGGCCTTGCCGCTTACGTGTAGAAAGTTCTCCAGATTCTTTGAATCTTCTGATTATATTATGACTGTAGATGATGGAATCCCTAAATTCCTTGCAACTGAATGTTGAAAAACATTGTTCTTAAACTGTTCGACTGTTTTTCATGCAGTTGTTCACAAAGTGGTGATCCTCGCCCCATCTTTGTTTGTAAATGGCTGAGCCTTTTGGGGATGCTCCTTTTATATCCAATCATGACACTCACCTGTTTCCAATTAATCTGTTCACCTGTGGAATGTTCCAAACAGGTGTTCTTTGAGCATTCATCAACTTTCCCACTCTTTTGTCCCAGCTTTTTTGAAATGAGCAAATATTTGCACAAAAACAATAAAGTTGATCAGATTGAACATTAAATATCTTGTCTATAGGTTGAAAATAGGTTGAAGAGGATTTGCAAACATTGTATTCTGTTTTTATTTACATTTTACAAAACGTCCCAACTTCATTGGAATTGGGGTTGTAAGAATATAACCATTTAAATAAAGTAATTACTTGATTGCAAAAAAAAAAAAAAAATAGCAAAGAAAACAAAATAACAAAATAATAGATAAAGACACAAATATATCTAACATACATATCCTGGGAATGCCCACTAAGGGTGTAGTAATCCAGCCTGCAAGGAAATGCTTTTGGGTGATAATGGTGGGCTTGATACTCCAGTCACTGTGAAACCTTTCAAGCTTTACTCTTACAGGAGCGGCCACCACAGCACAAATGGACTGGATTTATATAACATTTTTCCATCTGCATCAGATGCTGAAATCGCTTTACAAATAATGCCTCACATTCACCCCGATGAGAGGGGGAATGTGAGCATGCTGTTCCAGCAACACATCCTCCTCATACATCACCATCCAACCGAGCTCCTCCACCCACCTGCTGCTACTGGACCTGGACCATTTTCGTGTTCCCTGTCTGTGAAGAGTGGAGAAATGAAAAAAACGTTTAACAACATCTGACCAACAAGAGATATTAAATATTAAAGTATCAACATGTTACAGTTTTTGCCAACTGCTTACACCCAAAAAGTGAATACTTAAATTAAAACTTAAAATCCAAAACTTCTTGTAACAATAGGAAGGAAAGGGAAATGACATATTTCGAATGATTTCACAGTAATGATTGGATCTGACGTAAAGAGCCACACCACCACCCCGCTTATTTGCCCTATTTGTGGCAAAAAAAATAAATAAAATAAAAATCATAACGTTCCTGTTGGACAGAATCAACATACTCATCTCTTAACCACATCTCAGTATCTGCAATAACTGAAAAATATTTGTTAGCAATTTTCAAACAGTCCTGGATTTTGGAAAAGTTCATGGGAAGGCTTCTGCTATTAAAATGCATAATAAAGAATGCCCCATTTGTGAAGGAATATTGCCTGAATTGTTCCTCAGTAAAATAATTACAATGACATTTTCTATTTTCAAGAAAGAAACAATCCGGATCAATATTATTTTCAATGTTATGGAATTTGTGTTTGGAATCATCAAAACATTTTAAACTGAGCTCCTGTGCAGGAGTGAATTTTGAAAACTCAGTTGCCATCTTACAAGAAATGTAATCCACAGTTCAAAAATGCAGTTAAGTAAAGTCTAACTTCACAATGTGAAGCTAAACAATTTTAGCTTCGAAGCAATTTTGTGGGGGATAGGGGGGACATGTCCCCCCCACCTTTTCAACCGGGGGGACAGAATATGGTATGCCCTCCCACACACCTTCTGACATATATGTATGTACTTGAAACATGCTATGCCACTCTTATGTGCAAAACCATGTCAGAATATTATCTTTGTTTCTGCACATTTGTATTTTTAACAGCATTGACTTGTTTACAACACCTGTTTCTTGTTTGTCACATTCAGAATTTTCTGGGACTGCATTTGCCCAGATTTGAAACCAAAAATAGTTGCCTCTAGGGACTAGTGTCTACACATAAGTATCAATGGACCATATGCTAATTTACTAAATTCTGAAAGTTAGAAACGGAAATCAGAAAAGCTATCTGGGACCTCAGAAAGCCCATCTGCAATTATTGCTTGATCTCCAAAATCAATCTATGCAAGCGAAATTATGTTCAGTATGAGTGTTGTCATTAGTGCCACTTCGAAAATTAAATTCATGATAAGTAATTCATCCTAAACTTATGATCTGTTGTTTTTTCTAAGTTATGCAAAAACAAATCTTGAGAAAAAAATACAGTATGCGATAGTTATTAATTGTTAAGAGCCTGTTCTTTCATATTTCTGAATACATTTTACCACATTGCAGTTGTTTTTTAATGAAAACTCAACCTTTCATTCTTTTTGAGTTCTACACATGTGGTGATACCTTATTTACACCAGGATGTTAATAAAATCAATGCTGCCTATTCTCAGAATAAGTACTTATATCCACAGTTTCAAATTGCATAAGTCAAATGGTGTCCACTTTATGGTCTTCTCAAAACATTAAAATTACTGTTCTGGATGCTCAGAATGCATCTGAGCTTATCTAGAAACCATTGGCTTCTGGGGGCCTAAAGCAACCCCCAGACCCACGGCCTATGGGCTTTGCACTTTGCCCCCCCTCCAATTTCTAGTTCTAAATGCGCCCTTGTAAACATGGTACAGAATATTTCAAGATTTGTCCCTTTACAGTGGGTGAAACATCCTCATTCAAAGCTTTCTAACTGACTCAAATTCCTGATGCACAGACCTCTGCCATTTTCAGGTGCATCCTTTAATGTGATGAAAACCTTACAATTTGTGACCCAGACCAAATTAATTTTACCCTGTTTCTGATGAGCCTGGCTTTCCTGGCGATGTCTGCATTAGTCTTCGTAAGGTGCTCATTTATATAAACATTCTTGCCTTTCAGCTTCTTTCCCTGTTTGAGCAATTCAATTCTGTGCCTTCTGTTTACAAAACGAATGATGATTACAGGAATGGATGTCTTATCCCGAGTCGGCAGAGTGTGACATGCTTCAGTCTTTTCTTTATTCATGACAATGTGCTTGCTATGAAGGAATGCAGTCACCTGTTCCTATGTTGTTTCCTCATGTCCACCATCATCAAAACTAACTCCCGTAACAGCTTGTGAAAAGTTCCTTGGTCTGATTTTTAGTCTGGAGATGATGACGTCGTTTATTCGTGAGTACTGTTCCAAAATCAGACACCCGATTTTCCAGATATAAGATTTTCTGTTCCTGTTCAGAATTCTGTCGTGTTAACTGTTTAATTTCTCCCAGAAGTTCTGTAATGATGTGGTTTTGTTTTATCAGGGAAGTCACTTGTCACATGTTCATAGGCTCTTTTAGTTCCTCCATGTCTTTTTGAAGACTTTTATAGGCCATGCTGCTTTCGGGATGTAGTAGGTCTTGATTAACAACGAATCAAGCTACTACAGTTCCCAAACACTGAAAGCTAGCTCACCGAAACCAGGCTAGCCTAGCTTAGCTTAGCTTGCAACATCTCAGCTTCCCTGCAACGATGACAGGCTGACTGCTGATGATAGTGGTGGCCTCTGACAAGCAGCGATGAGCCGCGGTCCTGGCTGGCGGCCTCCCATGAGCTGCGGGTGTGGCTAAGCTCGGTGAGGCTTAGTTTAGCCTGTGTCGTCCCAGCTTTCCTGCAGGAACGACAAGGTGACTGCCGATGCTAGTGGCGGCCTCCGACACTGCAGCAGGTCCAGCTTACGGCCTCTGGGGAGTCGCGGCCTTGGCTGGCGGCCTCCGGCGAGTTGCGGTCTCGGCTTGCGGCTCCCAACGAGTCATGTGCTGTTGATGATCTTTGACGAGCGGTGAGCCTGGATGGAAACACTGACGTGGCCATGGACCTGGCCGGCGGACTCCGAACATGGACGTGGTCTGTAGCGAATGTTATAGCCGTCTGCACAAACGCCAACTGTCTGCTCTGCTGCCCGCTCAAGGTTCACTGCTGCTCACTCTGGGCTCACTACTGTTCGCTCTCTGCTTATGCACACATCTGAAAACACTCGCACAGAAAACTCACCACCAATCAGTCCGACCTTTGTCACTACAAATACTGCTCAGGTAAGACATTTGGTCAAATCTGCAATCATGGAGATAGTAACACCCAGAGAAAGAGGAAGAAGACAAGGAAGACAAAGAGATACGTGGACAAGAACAAAGGCAAAGAAGAGCAAGAAGGAGAAATGTTTCAGATGAAATTCAAGCAACTTTGGTGGACCATGTGATCAACCACAGCCTCACACTGAGGGAAGCTGCACTCTAAAAAAGGTGCTGTCTCAATGAGAAAAATCGGTGTAACAATTTGCAATTTGCATATATTTTTTTCTTTGTTATGTCAATTTAGTTATTTCATAATGCCACGAGGTTTGTCTAGTTACGTAAGTTGAAACAACTTTACATAGTGAAGTTACAGTAAAATAACTATGCAAATGGTTACATCACCTTTTCTCACTGAGACAGCGGTTCATTTTTTTTAGAGTGTGGACAAAGGGTCAACTCAAACCTCAGCCACCACACAGTGGATCGTACTGTCAAGTACAATATCATTCTGGTACTGTAAACTACAGTACTGTAAACACTTGTTTTCATTGTTTTCTTTTTTGATTTTGAACTGTACAGTACTCTATCTTTCTTTAGGCATTTGTAAGAAATTTCTATTTCTTTGTAAAAAATAAATAAATAAATAAAAAACCAAAAACAGGGAAATAGTTTTGTTGCTAACTGCTGTAGCTTTCAGCTCTTGTTTGAGAAAAAGTAAATACAAATATATTGACTTCAGTGTTTTATGTAAAACACATCAGTGTGTTGCTGTTGAAAGTGTTTCAAAATGGTGCACGTGTGTATCATTTTGTTGCTAGAATGAGATTTAGAAGAGGGGTTTTACAAGTGTTGTGTGTTATCTTGTTTGTAGAGTTTTGACACAGCGAGCCACACATACACACACTTATCTTCAACCGCTTAGTCCAATCAAGGCTCACGGGGGGCTGGAGCCTATCCCAGCAGTCATAGAGCGTGAGGCGGGGTACACCCAGGACAGGACGCCAGTCTGTCACAGGGCCACAGCGAGCCAAATTTTGCAAAATGTGTGTGAGCAAGTGGCAAAAACTGTAAAGACATTAAAGTTGAGTAGTTTTCTATTCTGACTGTATTAATTGAAGAAAAAGTCTAAAACATCACTTGATGATTATTTTGGATGAAAGATTGTAACCCTTAGTTGGAATAAGCAGGTATAGAAAATGAATTCATGAATGTGAGTAAGAGTGCAAATGTGTTTGTCTGTCTATACGCGATCCTGTGACAGACTGGCAGCCTGTCCACGATGTGCTCCACCTCTCGCCCAGTGACCAGTGTGATTGGCTCCAGCACCCCCGGTGACCCTGAGCTGAAGTAAGTAGGTATAGAAAATGAATGAGGCCCAACTTTTCATAGGCTCTTGTGGTAATGATAAGAAATCTTCTTTCGTGATAGAAGCCAAGAAAGAAGTTGTTTGTGCCAAAAGTAAAGCTGCATTAATGGATGGATGGATGCAGGGCATCTTCAGTGTGGCTGTGAAGAAAGCAGCACTGCAGCTTTCCACTTTACAGGCCCAGAAGACTCTGTTCACTTATCTCCCCTGGGCAGGTGTGTGTGTGTGTGTGTGTGTGTGTGTGTGTGTGTGTGTGTGTGTGTGTGTGTGTGTGTGTGTGTGTGTGTGTGTGTGTGTGTGTGTGTGTGTGTGTGTGTGTGTGTGTGTGTGTGTGTGTGTGTGTGTGTGTGTGTGTACACAAGCATGGATTTATCTGGCTTGTTTTCCACAACATTCAGATGTGTTTGTGCATATGCAAGTTTGCTACTCTGGAATTTGTGTGCATTTGCGCACACGCACATCATGTAAGTGATGTGTGTGCACGTGCACTTGGTCCACAGTGGATGTTTGGACAGTATGCACACTCATAAACAGTATGTTGTCTAAGTACGTGTGTGTTTGTGACAATGGTTGTGTACGTGAGAGTGCTTGAGATTCAGAAAGAGAAAAAAAAATGGTGTGCTGAAATCCACAGAGTCTTTTCTCTTATCAGAGTGGAAGACACAAAAAAAGCTGGAGTACCAGCAAAATAAAGGAAAATAAGTTTTAAAATAGAATAAAAGACTAGCCATCTAACAGTTCGTCTGCTTTTTCCCCCCCTTAAAAATGCTATTGTAAAAACCCTTGAAATTTTCCACAGTAGATGCTGTAGTGATGAGCTGTGATGGGGAAGCGACAATGTTATTCACTGAAATGTGTGCATGTGGACTGGATGCCAAAAGAGTGCCTGCAAGACCATTACTTCACAAATGGAATCTCTGCCACTCGGGCTCCTCTCAGGGTGGTCTCCCATTGCCAATTTGTGAGGTCAGGATACATCATGATCCAAAAAAAGTGAATGGCTGGATATAATTTGTGCAGAGTGGACATAACATTCAACAAAATTGATGGCAGTGGACATCTGGGTACAATATGCAGTAGCCTCCTTCTGATTTTTCTCTGCAACATAAATCCCATGAAAAGACTGTCATGTTTTTCATGCAAAAAAGCACAACCTGTTTATTTGATCTTATACCAACAAAACTGTTTAAGGACCTGTGGCCCACTCTTGGGCCGACTGTGCTGGAAATTATTAATCTTTCTTTAACTTCTGGATCTGTTCCTAAATGTTTCAAATCTGCAGTGATTAAACCATTACCAAGAAACCTAATCTTGACCCTAGTGTATTGAAAAACTATCGGCCAATATCAAATCTATCATTTTTCTCTAAAATTCTGGAAAAAGTGGTGTCACGGCAGCTCGTAGACTATCTTACTGGGAATAATCTCTTTGAGCCACTGCAGTCTGCTTTTAGAAAATATCATTCCACAGAGACGGCTCTCACTAAAGTGATGAATGATCTTCTGCTTACAATGGATTCGGACACCACTACGGTTCTGTTGCATTTGATACAGTGGATCATCATATTCTACTTGATAGGCTGGAAAATCATTTTGGGATTAGTGGGAGTGCCCTTGCATGGCTGACGTCATACTTGACCAGTCGTTCTCACTGTGTTTTGTACAGTAACACTACCTCTAACCTTAGTGACATGAAATTTGGGGTTGCACAGGGGTCTGTCTTAGGCCCCCTGCTTTTCTCCCTTTATATAGCACCCCTTGGGCACATATTGCGGCGTTTTGGGATTACCTTTCACTGCTATTCAGATGATACTCAGTTATATATGCCGATAACTGCTGGTAATCTCGTTCACATAAAATCCTTAGAAGATTGCCTTGCAGCAGTGAGAAGTTGGATGTCTAGAAACTTCCTACTTTTAAACACTGATAAGACTGAAATTATGGTTCTTGGTCCAGTGAGACATCGGCATCAATCTGAGCAGTTAACGCTCAGCCTCGGCTCATGTGTCATACATCACACTGACAAAGTGAGGAACCTTGGGGTGATTTTTGATCCTTTGTTGTCCTTTGGCCTCCACATTAGAAATATTACTAGGACTGCTTTCTCCCACCTGTGAAATATAGCGAAGATTCGTCCCATCCCTCATCACCTCCCTACCTAGCTGACCTAATTAAACCTACGTACCGGCCTGGGCTTTACGTTCTCAGGGTGCAGGACTACTTTGTGTCCCTAAGGTGAATAAGAAGTCTGCAGGTCACAGAGCTTTCTCTTATCATGCCCCTGTTCTGTGGAATGATCTCCCTGCGTCAATAAAACAGTCAGATTCTGTGGAGATTTTCAAGTCCAGACTTAAGACGCACTTATTTTCCCTTTCATATGGCTAGCATACTGGTACAGTTTTGTTTTACGCTTTTTACTCTTTTAATTCATTTATTAGTCATTGGAGCGGGCTGCGGCCTCAACTTTACCTAAATTCTGGGTCTTTTAGTGAAGTTTAGGGCTAGTGGCTGGCGATCACCTAAGTATTTGTTCTGTTTTTCTTGTTGTTTAATGCTGACAAATTATACAGTATTTTTTGTCTTTCTGATGCCTGATTCTGTTTTTTCCTCTCTGTTTAAGGTGCAGTTCCATCCAGAGATGGAAGTTGTATTCGTGTTGGTGATCCTTCTGTCCTGTGCACCAATAGCATTTCTTGTATATTCGTCCGTGAATTGTTCTGTGAATTGTTCTGTAATTTATGTTTGTAGCCTGGCCCAAGCAGAGGGTCACCCCTTTGAGTCTGGTCTGTTTGAGGTTTCTTCCTCAGAGGGAGTTTTTCTTTACTGCTGTTGCTCTGGGGGTTGATAAGGTTAGACCTTACCTGTGTGAAGCACTTTGAGGCAACTCTGTTGTGATTTGGCACTATATAAATGAAAATAAATTGAAATTGAAAAAAAAAATGCTCATCAGCAGAAGACAGTTTTGAGATGTAAATATACACGTATACATTTTAGCTTTGTGAAAAAGTATGGGAATAACACAGGAATATTGTTGTGTGCATGAGCTGCATACAACACTCATGTAATGGGAATCATCAGTACTCGGGTGTATTCTTCAATAACCACCAATACTTGGCAGTCATCTGTAACTCTTGTTTGTAAGCATCATCTTGTTGGAAATACAAATTTTGCTGACTATTTTAATGAAATAAAATTGGGCCAGCTATTTGAATAAAGTAGCAGACCCAGTTTTTCTGAATTTTGGGAGGCAGGACTAAAAATGGAGCCAGAAATCAGCAATGGGAGACCACCCTTTGTAATACAGTGCCAGTAATACAGTGCATCTGGAAGGTATTCACTTCACTTTTTGCACATCTTTTTAAATGCTACAGCCTTATTCCAAAATGGACAAAATTCATTTTTTTTTCCTCAAAATTCTACTCACAGTACCCCATAATGACAATGGGAAAAAAGGTTGTTTTTTATTTTTGCAAATTTATTAAAAATAAAAACTAAGAAAAGAGACTCATCAGGATTGAGGGAAAGATGAATGCAGCAATGTACAGAGACATCCTGGATGAAATCCTGCTCCAGAGCACGCTTCACTTTGGGGAGAGGATGTTTGTTGTTGTGAGTGGTAAACTGAATTAAACTGATATCATAGCTGTTTATTGTGGTGTTAGACTAATACTGTATGGATTGTAGAATTAGTTGTTGAATCCTGATTTATTTTTCTGTTAGACTTTTTTTTTCAAAGTAAGACAGTGACAGCTGCTTCATGTTGTGTGTTGTATTTATTTATCATGACATTTGTCATAGGGGAATTGTTTATGAATCGTTTTGTATTGATATGGTTGTAATGTCTGGCATTTCCAGCATCTGATCACCTTTCAATAAACAAGCAAGATACTGTAAGGACTGTCAAACGTCAGCTCATTAATGTACGCACCTGCACCCCCCACAGATATTATAAGACAGATTGCTTATTTTTGTGTGTGGTTGCTGTTATGTGGAGTTGTCAGATTCTGACAATATTTTGCATTTGGTACATACAGTATGTGGACTTGTTAAATGGGTGTTTCTTTTCAGAGACATGTTTTGTTAATGGATATCAAAAATTCTAAATTCTTTCTTTCTTGCCAAGCCCACGACATCACCATGGCAACGGGACCAATCAGCCTCCCTGAATATGCCAGATAAAGCAGACTTGAAAGACAAAGAAAATCCCTCCTCACCTCTTCTCCCACTCTCTGACTCGTCTACTTCTTGTACACCTTCCTGTCTTGTTTTTTTCTTCGATCTCTTTCATACATCTTCACTGCCCTTGTCTTCCAAATGACACAGTTCTCCCTCCTCCAAGCTTTTTCTCATCCTTTTATTCCGCTTTCTCCTCAACTGCCTTTCTCGCTTCTCTGTGCATTTCTTTTCTATCCTTTTACTGCATTATACATCTGTATCCCTTTTCTTCTGCCTGCTGTCAGTCTTTGCACCCATCACGTGCCGTCTCTTTTTCCCTTTTTCCCCCCTTTCGTTATTGCATTAAACCGACTCACCACGAGGTCCTCCTTCTCTTTCCGTGGCAGAAGCCCATGGTGAGATATTAGAACTGGCATGCTGCTGACAGTCACCATCTGTCCCCAAGACATAGGAACCCAGAGAGGGTGAGTGTGTGTGTGTGTGTGTGGGGGGGGGGGGTTAGGGAAGCCACCAAGACAGCCTGATGATTTCTGCGTCTTAATATGCATTCATGCTTCAAGGGTAAACCTACTGTTACACTATATACAAAGCAAAGCTCTAAATTCTGTCCCAAAACATCTTACTGTGGGAATAAATATGAATGAGTGTAAAGTTTACTGGACATAATGTTTTTGTTAATGTTAAGGTACATTGACACTTGCACAAATTTGATTCCCCCCCCCCCCCCCCCCCCCCGCATTGGCACACAATCTGCTGTGCCAGAGAGTAAACTCATTGTAAACTATGTGCACCTGCGTGCAAGTGCGCAAAGAAAATTTTGAAATGCTCAAAATCTCTGGCATGCATTCATTTTGTGAGATAATGATGAGATGTTAAATCTATCATAAACATAATTTTACAGATACTCATAAGAAGTAATGAAAATGCAACTGTTTTACCAAGCCATTACAAAATAATTATTCTGAACAATTACCTTTGAGATGATTCCAAATGCGTTCTCCACATCATGAAGTGCACAAGAAAGCTGTGACTGTAGAAAATTCCTCTGTGATTCCGGAAGTGAGTAGAGGTGGTTTCATAAGCCAAGTTCTGAGCGTGCAAGTGTCGAGGTGCCTTTAGTATCATGAGTTGCGTTTAGATTCATGGTTCTCAAAGCAGTCCTCAAGAACCACCTAACCGACAGATTTTCCATCTCTCCCTACTATACCACGAGCATTTACCTTGACTTCTGTTTCTTTGCAGATAGTATGAAGATATCTCATGTTTTGTGAAGTCAGAATCATTTAATTTGTTAATGTCCATCCATTATTACATTTCAGGCCTGTAGCACATTCCAAAAAAAAAAAAAAAAAAAAGTGGTGATGTTAAAGCATACCATAGCAGACTGAGTTTTGGATTTGTTGCTGATACCTTCTGGATGGTCCTTTTCATCAAATGTTACTGAATGAAATGAAGACTGTATTGTCCAAGTAGGAATAATAACAACACTATATTAAAACAGCCATGTCAGTGACATTTGGTCAGTGATCCTGGGTTGTTTGTATTCATGTGGTTGCACCTCTACATGTCTGCATAACTCTGGGTCACAGAAACACTGCTTTTGGAAATCTGTCAAAAACAAAGCTTGGCATAAAACATCCTTGTAATCAGCAGCAAGCAAATCTTCACTTCCCAGAAAACTGGACTCATCAGTATTTTATCTTTTCACCGCTTAGTCTGAGGTCCGATCCCAGCTGGACCATGCCGTAGAACGTGTCTTCAAGTTGGGCCCAACCCCTGCCAGGAGGCCAGCCCCAGCCACGGCACAGAGCACTCACCCTTGGCAAACCAACTGGACTTAAGATGTGTTATGTGGTCAGAGTGGCATAGTGCGAGTTCAACTAAAACGAACTATGCAACGGGTGCCAATTTTAAAACCCACTTATTTGAGCACTGTAGTGGTCTCTGTCCTATTCATACTGTGCTTTTTTAAAATGTTTGACCCAATTATGACTCCCATTTATGAGACATTTATGACAGAAAAACTGCATCACAGTGTGTCTGAGTGAGTTGCATAGCATGTCATCCTATATGCATGGCAATACAGCACACACAGACATGCTTTATTTTGCAGCACGCACATTCTGAAACTTCTTGGACAAAAAGCACCACAGTTCAGCAGGAACTGGGCATCGTGTTGAAGCGTGGTGTTGTCAGTGTATGTGTCAGTGGCACTTCAGATGCACATCAGTTAAGTGGCAGTTCGACCATAGTCGTGAGTTTCTGGGAAAAGGAAGACAGTCGTACAAATTTATGGCACATAAACACAGCATAGCAATCACTGCATTTTGTAATACTTTGACAGGAGGTTATTAATAAAGCCAGTTCAGACCCAGGGCTGCTGGGTATTTCTAGACCCATTTCTAACTTTTTGGGGCAGTTTTGAAACAGCCTATGATGAAACAACTTGTTTCATATTTGTCACAGAATGATCTTTGCCTTTACAGTGAGCATTTAGGGTACATCAGCCCACCAAGATGTTATAGAATAGTTTGCCAAATGAAGTTAGGCTCATGAGTTTGAGTGTTTTTCAGACTAGATTTAAGACATTTTCATTATTTCTTACAATCTGTGATGATGAATAACACTTTTTCTTTTTTATTATGAATTTATATGATATATTTCTTTTGCCCAATGATTGAAAGGTCCCAGACAATAGTATAAAGTCATTTCTTGCATCAAACACATACACTTGTAAAAACATCCAAATGATAACAGTCACGTTCTCCAACTTCAATGCACCAGACTGCTCCATTTTAATTGTCATTTTCAAAATGCCCCTGGACTCGTGATAAATCACCATCTTGCTATGAAAATAAAAGTTCAGTAGTCTGATTTTTTTTTTCTTTCTGCTGGACCCTTTTTCACCCAGTGGAGAGAAGAATGCAACCTTTAAGCCTGGTTTCACTGTGTGCTGCCCAGTGGAGTGGGATTTTTTTTCTCTCATTTTTTGCATTTCTGATATCAGCTCTGAATAGACAAGATGCCTTCAGAGTAGTTCTGTTCTCTTTGAAAGCCTGATGGCTGTTAAAGTCTGACAGCATTACCATCAAAATCACATTTAAAAAGGAATTAATATTTAAACTGCTCCTCTACATCAAAATGCAAAGTCAGTGTATCCACACTAACCCTCTTAAAAATAGGGCAGGGTTTTTACCAGCTAAGATCTATGTGGGTCATATGAATGAGATCACTCAGTTATAAGATGGTAAAGAATTCCAAGCTCAGAACACAAGATTTACAAATGGGACTGACCCCCTGGCAGGAACGTATCCCATCATAAAATTCCCTTTGCAATGGAAGATTATCAAAAAGTTAATCTTTTCTTGAACTTCAGGGATTGACCCTAACTACCAGGGCCTGGCTTCTTAAAACTGTCTAATCTTGCTAAAGTTTTGCGTTACCTGACTAAAGGTTTTAGTCTCCTACAGCCAAGGCTAATCTAATTTTAGTCAACAAAACTTCAGTGCCTTAACTTGAAAATGGCAGCTATCATGTACCACCACTCGCTCATATTCCTCAAAAAAGGAGACCCTCCTCCGCTTTTGGCCATGATTGTAGCAGATGACTGTCATGTGATGCGTTTGTAACAGTTCTCACATTAAGCCACTGGGCATCGCTATTACGCTGAGCAGTGTTGTGTGCACAAAAAGGCTTGACAGAAGTGCTGTAGTATGTTGATGAAGAACTGCTAGGTTAAGAGTTAAGCACATCGTTCTGCAGTTCATATGTGTCCGTAAATGTTCTGAAAACCAGTTAATGAAACACAGGATGGACCAACTTTCAGGTTGGTCGTTCATGCATTCTCAAGCCAGCTGGGAAATATAATTTCTCCAGTGTGTCCTGGGTCTTCCCCAGGGCCTCCTCCCGATTGGATGTGAATGGAAGACCACCTTAAGGAGATGACCAGGGGGCATCAGCACCAGATGCCCAAACTGCCTCAACAGGCCCCTTTTCGATGTGAAGAAGTAGCATCTCTACTCCCAGTTCCTCACTGATAATTGTGCTTCCAACCTTGTCCAGGAGTTTGTAAAGAATTTAAATATTTCTAATTATTAATCTTTAAGATTAATGTAGGCCCCACACATGAGGCTCAAAAATATGTAGCAATTCAAAAGATTAATAATTTGGCCACACACGACAGCACCACAAATGTAACAAATTTTAATATGTAAAAATTTTTTAAGATCAAAATTGAAATGGGCCTCACAAGCGGGGCACCATAATGGGTCATGAATAGTAATACTGAATTAGTAATATTGTTAGTATTATTAGTAATATTGTTAGTATTATTAATTCTGGAGTCACCTACATGTTCACAATAAATTTACGTAATAAAATATGAGTTAAGACAATATTTAATTAAATATGAGCTTTAATTCCTCAAATTTGGGGCACCACCTGCTTTATGCACAGGAACGTTAACTTAAACATTAATCAGTCCCTACTCTAAAAGTCATAAGCTCACGATTGACTACAACTCTGTTTCAACTGAACACAATAAAAACCACTGGCGTAATATTTACACATTTATTTACTTATATACAGGGATAAACAGGTGACTGACATTTTGAGAAGATGAATAATAATTCCTGGCTTTATTACGCAGACAGGAGACAGTCTGTTGCTCATGAGATGTTAGAACAGGGGTGGCCAAGTTCGGTCCTCAAGAGCCACCTTCCTGACACTCTCAGTTGTCTCCCTGCTCCAACATACCTGAATCCAATGAAAGACTCGTTACCAGACTTTTAATGAGCCTTTCATTGGATTCAGGTGTGTTGTAGCAGGGAGACAGAGTGTCAGGAAGGTGGCTCTCAAGGACCGAACATGGCCACCCGTGTTAGAAGATAAAGCACTGAAAGAACAAAATTTAAGAATTAAAAGGAGAATAAATCTGATTAGAATTTTTTGATGAGTTTGGGTTCACCATTTATTATTTTTATTATTATTAAGAAAATTAATATGTATAAAGCCACTTTGCAATCAATTGACAACAAAGCCCTTAGGAACATTGCCTGGGTCACTTAGCTGGCCCAATGACTCGGATGGCTATGGTCCAGTTCAATTTCTTGATTGGCCTTTGGGGCCTTAGCTTGCCTGTGTCGGGTTAAATCACCAGTTTTCCCAAGATACTACAGGCATTGGTCCAGCTTGATTTGCTGGCAGGTTAGGCCAATGGTTCTGTGGGCCCATCAGTTGTTCCGGTTGACCCAAGGATGAGGGCTTAGGTGTTTGTTCTCAAATGAATGCCTTGTCAACTTCAAAAACATGTGGAAGACCAAATTAAAGTCTTTAGAAAAACTTCACGGTTTGATAACTAGATTTGTAAAGTTTAAGAAAGAAAAGGAAAAACAAAATTCTTGGCATGAGTAGAGGTGGTAGGAACCTCGCAAATTCACTCTTAATCTGAAAACCTCCACTAGGAAGTAGTCTTTAAAATGAAGGAAACTCAGTGTTGTAATGTAACAGAGTAGAAATACTTTGTTACTGTATTTAAGTCAAATTTTGATGTATTTGTACTTTACTTCATTATTTACATTTCTAGCGACTTTCACTTTTCCTCCACATTTCCTCACTAAAATGTATACTTTTACTGTGATACAGTTACCTTAAACATCTTCGTTACTCGTTACTACTGTTATGTGTCGACGCGGGTTGAGGAGCGGACCTGCGTCAGACAGAACCCAGAGCTAAAAATAACCAGAAAGCGGTTCCAACAACAGAAACAATTTATTTTTCACCTGTGCATAATAATGTGTACAAAACTAAAAGAACGTCCTTCTGGTGGAGTGACTGTTGGCACGCTCTTAAGCGCCCAAAAGGATAGAAGCCCGGCGTTCCTGGACCCACTACCACCAGACAAACACCCCCCAGGTGGACACGACAAACTGACTCTCTGTGAAGCAAAGAAGAGGTGAGGTAAGTCAGCAGTTACAACAATATCTTTCAAAAGACACACGCTATCAGCAACACATTCAGGTCTGTATTTTTAACTTTATGCAAATGAGCAGCTTCTCACAACAAGTGGAGGATCACTTATCCGCACGCCACAGCAGTGAGAAGCAAACTGCACAATTCTCATCACAATTCCAGTATACTGCGTAACAAAACACCAAGTTACTATCAACAATTAGTCAAACACTTAATCACCTTTAATGTGTGCTGACAGCAAGTGTCCTCACCCTTCCTTGCTTCACGGGCTCGATGTGTCAAATCCAGGCGCGGTCCTCAGCGTCTCACAAACGGACATCACAAGGTCGAGTTCCTGGCAGTTCTGCTTGAATCACACATGACTTAAATGCAGAACGCCATCCAATTATCTGCTTCAGCTGAAAGTCTTTAAGGTTGCATGTGAGCACCATTCACAGGTGCTACACATGATGTTGATGAGGGTGAGGACTCTTCAGCCAGCACCTTCTCCACAGACAAATCAGTTTCCATGCCACCTGAAGAGCAAAGAAAAGAAAAGAACACCAAAATATCCAGCCACACCCCCCAACACACAACAACTACAATCTAAAAGTAGAAGAAATTTAATTGGACAATGCCTGTTTGCAGACATGAAAGTAAGTCGGAGCGCAGCTGTACACCGGGAAGAGATTCAGTCCTCTACAGCCTTCCATAGCTGCAGCATCAACTGCCGTGTTTGACATCAATCAAGTTTAAAAGATAAAAAAAAAATAATAAAGATGACAGGTTGAATCTGTGCCTCTGCTGAGGAAGAGGAAGACTGTGGAGGGTGCAAATCATCTGCACTTTGGACTCCAAATGTGCACACGCTGACGCGCACATGCATACACACGGATCTGTTCCCGCTGGAGTCCAGCGCATGATTGGAGTTAAGGGGAAAACCTCAGTACTGACAAAACTGGCTGGCATAGCTGTTTCATTTCATTTATTTTATTTAAAATGTTGAAATGGAGAAGCACTGCACATAAAAGCAGCAGTGTGTTTTGGATTTGCAAGCCCACAGAGTGCCGTGTTTGGTTGCTTTGCAGTGGATGGTGGTTGTGGTACTTGCATTGTTGTTTTGTTTGTTTGTTTGTTTTTGTTTGTTTGTTTGTTTTACTTTTTTCTTCTGGACAACTCAATTGTTGTGACATCTCTGGTTCAGCCCCTCATTTTGACTTACTGCTAAAAACCTGGGCAGAGAGAGAGAGGAAGGGTGATCCCATTTAAGAAAAGCTAAATATAAAAGCACATCTTGATTGCTTCCTTTCACGTCCATTGTGGTTGTTATGGTTTGAGCTATATTTAGTCACAATAGGACCCCAGGATGCAGGACAGCCAAGACACAAAAGGTAAGTTCAAAATACAAAGTGTTTAATGCTTCACAGTGACAGTGAAAAGACAAAGATGACCAGGTTATCCATATGACTAAATTCCAAAAATACCACAAACAACTGGGAGAAACTAACTAATGGGGAAGTAACCAAAATTCAGCTATCAAAAAACCACAGTGGGGTGCAAACACTTCCAAAAAGGATGGATTGGTGTAGATGGACGCGATGCATGACTGATCAGAAGCCCGACACCATTGATGGTCAGGGAGAAGGCAGACAGATGAGACTTAAATGCACAGAATCAGTTAACAGCCGGTCATGACTAAGTGGAGAAGGGAGTGAGGCAAATAAGTATTTGGTCCACTTTTGATTTTGAAAGTTCTGCCACCAAAAAAGAAATCAGAAAATCAATGCTCTTACTGAGAGAAGGAGGTTGTTTGCCAAAGTCTTGCGATACATGACCCCATCCATGCTCCATTTTCCCATAATGCCTTTTGTATGTGTCTGTAAATGCTCAAACCTTGTTGGGCTTGAGTCCAGAAGATCATGGGTTCAAATCCCCGCCTGACTGGAAAATCACTAACGGTCCTTGGGCAAGGCCTTTAATCCCCTATTGCTCCCGGTGTGTAGTGAGCACCTTGTATGGCAGCACCCTGACATTGGGGTGACTGTGAGTGCTTTGATACAGATGGAAAAACGCTATATAAATGCAGTTCATTTACCAAAATGAGTGCATTACTTTAAAACTGAAAGATATAGCTGATATTTTCACTTTGTAAAAATGACAGAGGTGACGTTAATTTTGATACCCTGTCCGGAGTTAGTTGATTTAAATGAACCACAAGTCAAAACTGCCTTGCTGTGCATGACTCCACCGACATGTCTGCATGACCATATGGCTGTGAAAATAATCTTTTTTTCTCTCTCTCCTTCCTTCCTTTCTTTCTGGTCACCAAATCTCTTTTGCTCAGAGAAGGCTGATCTTAGACAGAAGCACTGGTTCGTTGTTGTTTGTGATTGCCTTTGAATTTACTCAGAAGTATCAGTATCTGCCAGTGTACTGGAGTCAACACTAAACATTATTGGTTAAGCTTTTAGCTGTAACATCCATTAAATTTTTTAGGGTTTTTTTGGTTTAGCTTTATCAAAGTTAACTTTTCAGTTAGCAGATTAATGGTTATCAAAGCTTACTTTTTGGTTAGCTGTGCCCATCACTGTCCTTACCCCATGAGATGAGATCTTGCATGGAGCACCAGACCAAGGAAGACTGACAGTCATGTTGTGTTTCTTCCATTTTCTAATAATTACCCCAACAGTTGTTGCCTTTTCACCAAGCTGCTTGCCTGTTGTTCTCTAGCCCATCCCAGACTTGTGCAGGTCTACAGTTTTGTCCCTGGTGTCCTGGTGTTCTTAGACAGATGTGTGTGGACAGGTGTCTTTTATACAACGAACAAGTTCAAACAGGTGCAATTAATACAGGTAAAGAGTGCAGAATAAGAGGGCTTCTTAAAGAAAAACTAACAGGTCTGTAAGGACCAGAATTCTTGCTGGTTGGTAGGTGTTCAAATACTTATTGGATTCAATAAAATACAAATTAATTATTTAAAAATCATACAATGTGATTTTCTGTTTTTTTTTTCAGATTCTGTCTCTCACAGTTGAAGTATACCTGCGATAAAAATTACAGACCTCTGCATTTTTTGCAGGTAGATAAACTTGGTGGATTAACTTGCAAAATTGAAAGTGGATCAAATACTGTAGATAATCACTGTAGATGCAAAATAACTGGACAACGCAAGGTAAGAGGAAAAGAAAACCCGAACATGAAATGCTAACACCTCAATGCACACAACTGACAGAGGAGGAAAATCCAACCCCAGACAGGACACACACATACCCAGACCCAACACCAGACCTGAGACAGACATGACCTAAAATGACAGCTGAAAAGGACAGACGGGACTAACAGTGCACACCCACAACTGTGGTGATGTAATAACATAAACTTATAACAATTGTACCACTGCCTGAATACTTTCTTTCTGCCTGTGTCTAGCTGACTGTTGTTGGACAACAAGTTCTATTTTTTAATTCCAAATAGCTAAATTGTTCAGTAATTTGAAAATCACCACCTGCTCTCAGCTTTACTTTCATTCCTCACAATGAAATTGAAAATATGCCATGTATGAAATATCCAATGAAAACCCTGTTTAACTGTGTTGCACAAAGAAATCCATCCATCAATCCATTTTTTGAAAAAGCTTATTCCATTTCAGGGTCACAGAAGGCTGGAGCCTATCCCAGCAGTCATTGGATGAAAGGCAAGGTAAACTTTCTACTTTTATTCAGGATATGATTCATTTAGTTTGTTTTAGTTAGTTTTTGTACATATCATATTTCTATAATGACACTGGACAAACTTAAGATCCAATACAGAGAACAGAAAGGGTTGTGAGTATAGAGTAATTTAATCACAATCCAAAACCAGTCCCAGGTCCAACACAGGGAATCAATCAGTCAGGAAAAGGTTTTCATGAGGGATAATCTGAGGTGTTCCAAGATACAGGCCAAAGGTCAGAGTTCAGAAGGTGAACCAGCATGGCATCAATATTCAAAAAGGCCAGGGAAAGGCAGTTTCCAGAGACAAGGAATTTTTGAACTCATGGTTCAGGCACTCAGTCCAAACTGGACAACTGCCTCTGTATCCAACAGAGGCAGTCAAGAGAGACAAGGGCATACAATTGTGCGCAAAGGTTTACATACCCTGGTAGAATTTTAGTTTTTTTGGCCATTTTTCAGAGAATACAAATGAGAACACAAAACTTTTTTTAACTCATGGTTAGTGGTTGGATGAAGCCATTTATAGTCAAACAACTTGTTTCCTCTTTTTGAATCATAATGACAACAGAAACTACCCAAATGACCCCGATCAAAAGATTACATACCCATGTACTTAATACCGTGTATTGCCCCCTTTAACATCAATGACAGCTTGGAGTCTTTTGTGGTCGTTGTGGACGAGGCTCTCTGATGGTAAAACTGCCACTGAATCTGTCTTGGACTTTATTTACATCAGTTATGAAGAAATACAAACAGTATGGCACTTGATGGTAAATCTGTGTGGAGTAGACAGTTCTCAAAAACTGAGCGACTGTGCAATAAGGAGAAGAGCGAGGAAAGCCACCAAGACAACCAGACAACCCAGAAGAAGGTATAGGCTTATGTGGCTGTGATTGGAGAAATTGTGCCTAGTTCAAGCTTTGCATTTTGCTTAAGCAGTTATACAGCTTCATGATGAAGTGATATCGAGGAGGATTTTCTTAAAAGACCTGAAAGTTTAGCTACAAATTACCAGAAGGTACATCTGAGATGCAAGCCAAGATTTGATCTGTTTTGGTGAAAGCACAACCTTCCCTGCTCTACTCCACTGTGACGCTAAGAGTTGAGTGTGAAGCATAAGAAGCTAAGACCCTCTGACTCTGGTCTGCTTGAGGTTTCTTCCTCAGCATCATCAGACGGAGTTTGCTTGCTCTCGGAGTTGTTAAGGTCAGACCGTACTCGTATGAAGCACCCCGAGGCAGCTTTATTATTGTGATTTGGCACTGTATAAATTAAATAAATTGAATTGAAATTGAACAGTATGTGTGAAATGTTTGAAAGTGTGCAAGTTCCCTCAGGTGAAACTGTGAAATTGTAAGGCAAAGATTTGCCTTTTTCTATCTATATGGTTATTTTTATTTGTTGAGTAATTGCTGGTTTCCATTCAGCATTATTGAGTGTATCTCAATGCTACGCCCTATGAATAACAGGAAAACACCACGCTAGCTATGGCACGCCAATGCTGTGCCAACCACCTGTCCACCCCTCATCACACCTATAGGGTGCACAAACATTCGCAGGTGTTCCTACTGTTTAAAGAACTTTGGTACTGTGCATGAAAATCACAACTGCATGAACTTGAAACAAGAGCAGTCAGGGATTTCTGATGTCCGCCAATCCGGATTCGGATCACCTCCAAAACTAAGTGGAGCCTTTTGTGGCCTAATATGTATCTGTGGTGCAAATTTGGTGAGAATCTGTGAAGTAGTTTTGACGTAATCCTTCAAAGCCTGTATAAAGTGAAATCTTGATCCATAATCCAGATCCAGATCTGGATCACCTCCGAAATCAAACATAGTCTTTTATGGCCTAATATGTATCTGTGGTGCAAATTTGGTGAGAATCCGTGGAGTAGTTTTGACATAATCCTTCAAAGCCTATATAAAATGAAATCTTGATCTAGAATCCGGATCCATATCACCTCCTTTATTTAATGGAGTCTTCTATGGCCTAATATGTATCTGTGGTGAAAATTTGGTGAGAATCCGTGAAGTAGTTTTTTTTTACATAATCCTTCAAAGCCTATATAAAGTGAAATCTTGATCTAGAATCCGGATCCTGAAATCTTGATCTAGAATCCGGATCCATATCACCTCCATAATTTAATGGAGTCTTCTATGGCCTAATATGTATCTGTGGTGAAAATTTGGTGAGAATCCGTGAAGTAGTTTTTTTTACATAATCCTTCAAAGCCTATATAAAGTGAAATCTTGATCTAGAATCCGGATCCATATCACCTCCATAATTTAATGGAGTCTTCCATGGCCTAATATGTATCTGTGGTGAAAATTTGGTGAGAATCCGTGAAGTAGTTTTTTTACATAATCCTTCAAAACCTATATAAAGTGAAATCTTGATCTAGAATCCGGATCCTGAAATCTTGATCTAGAATCCGGATCCATATCACCTCCATAATTTACTGGAGTCTTCCATGGCCTAATATGTATCTGTGGTGAAAATGTCATTAAAATCCGTACAGAAGTTTAGTCATAATCCTGCTAACAGACAGACAAACAAATAAATACACTCTGATGATTTTATTACATCCTTGGTGGATGAAATTATCAATGACACTTCTTCTCCCCCACCCCCTTCCCACCACCAATAAAAAAAGAAACCCCTGCTGTTGGGCCACAGTGACATTTGAATTACTGTGTGACGTACAAACACATACAACACAATGACACAAAGTAAACTGTTCATTAAACTCACACTTGCACTCTCCTTTTGCACACATATGGAAGAAAGCCTCTGACAGCTGGAGTGCAGGAGACAAACAAAACCACATTGCCAGAGATTGACATCATTAAGAACAGAAAAGAACAAGTTCCATATTTTTTAACAGCCCTAGTCATATGAAAACACTGTTAGCAATCAAATCTTTTAGTGAAATTGTCAAAGATGTTTAAAGCCCTCAGACATTTGTGTGCAATGTTTTCATATGACTTTAAAAAAAAAAAGATCCCTTCCTTTAATCTGTGTAGAAAATGATTTCTCCTCTTCCAATTTCCTGTTAAATGATTGGCATCTTTATTTATGCTTCAGAGGTGTTTTTATTTGCACAGCAATAGATAAATAATGATTGGTTCTCACCCCATGAATACCGCATTGACAATTAAAGCCTATGCTGGAGGGAGAAAATAATTGATTTTCCTTTATTCAAATTTTTCTGTAGTTTATGAGCTCGTAGGATTGTTTGATACTATCTGCGGTGAATAATGTGAATTTTCACAAAAGCAGAAAATATGTAATGGCACTGTACTGGTAGTAACTTTATGTGTTCTTGCATTAGTGTAATAACATGACTCTAAATTAAATGTTTCTAGAAAGTGACCATATAAAGTTAACATATGTTTTCGATAGGGATATGTTGTCATGGGTAATCTGTCAACATTGAAATTTGGTGCAGTTTTAGCTGAGGTTAAGGACTTGGTGTCAGTTGTTGTAAAATTCTTCATTGAAAAACTAGCATGTTATTTAGGGAATAACCCTGTTGTATCTGATGAATTCACGGACGTTAATGCTACAATTTATGGTCGCAAACTGAGTTTTACTGGCAGCGCGTTAATTAAACTGGTTTGGATAACTGAGACCGTAATCCAGTATGAACATCTGCAAATCATCAGACACAACAGTGTTATTCCCATTCTAATCCAATTCCATCGTTTGCACAGTTTATTTTTCTGTAAATTATTCGGGCGGCGAAGATTACTGTAGCAACACTGTCTCCATGCCAAACTGGAAATTCTGTGGGCAGATCCACAGAGTTCTCAGTATCAGAATCCATATCAATACTTCCATATGGTGTCTTAAATCTACGCATTTCGGCATCGTCGTTGCTGTGCCAGTTTCTCTCGCTCTCAGCTGACAGCGCCATTATTGACACCTGCAGAGCAACGCGGTCAGGGCGTGGAGTAATACATCAAATGTGAAACGGTCAAATATTTTGTCAACTCGATATTTTATAGTCTGAAATCTCACACAATTAACCAATCAGATTTGCGGAACAAATGTAATAGGATTAGAATGTTGGTTGCCACTCAGAGGACAGTGTCGAACTTCAGTCTTGTGAATAATTTTATACTGTATGTCTGCTGTTTATTTTGGGGAAAAAGAACATAGATAAAAGATCTGCATTTACGAGTCTATTAGAAAAGTATCTGACCTTATTATTTTTTTCAAAAACCATATGGATTTGAATCACGTGTGATTGCGTCAGACAAGCTTGAACCCTCGTGCGTATGCATGAGTTTTTCCACGCCTGTCGGTTGCGTCATTCGCCTGTGGGCAGGCTTTGAGTGAGGAGTGGTCCACCCCTCTCGTCGTTGTTTCATTGCCAGGAAACGGCAGAACGATTTGGGCTTTTTTTCCATCAGAATTTTTTCAGAAACTGTTAGAGACTGGCAGCTGGAAACCATTAGAAAAATTTATCTGGCTTGCGGTGAAAATGTTACGGGCTTGGTAGAGAATAAGGAGTGTTACTGTCGCGTCACGATGGATTCGCTACTGGAGCGAGACAAAACCACGTCCGTTTTGGTCTCACAGGACGGCTTTCAGATGGCGTTCAGACAGCTGTCAGTGGTTTTTCCATGGAGTGATTATCCGAGAAATTGTGGATGTGCCTGAACATGCCAGAACATGTCCCGTGAGGCTTCATCACGGCGTTGCTTTGCGCCATGCGGCACCACCGCGACGCGCAAAGCCTCCGCTCCTCTTTCGATGACAAAAACTCCTGTAACAGTGGAATGTGCCGTTCATTTCCAAACTGGACACTGTGTTTTATCTGGGACGTCGTCTGACTAGCACAGGAATTGTGAAAAGATGTGGACATAAGCACTTTTTCGGCACATTGAGACAGACGTGTGGAGGAATTCTGCGCGTCGCGGCGGTGCCGCGTGGCGCAAAGCAACGCCGTGATGAAGCCTCACGGGACATGTTCTGGCATGTCCAGGCACATACACAATTTCTCGGATAATCACTCAATGGAAAAACCACCGACAGCTGTCTGAACGCCATCTCAAAGCCGTCCTGTGAGACCAAAACGGAGGTGGTTTTGTCTCACTCCAGTAGCGAATCCATTGTGACGCACAAAGCCTCCGCTCGGCTTTCCATGACAAAATCTCTTGTTAAAAGTGAAATCTGCCGGAAAATGGTTGATGTCCAGCTCTTGTGATAACCAGAGAAATGGCACACGATGGTCACGGATCCAGACAGCCATCCATTTAGTAATGAAATGGTCATTCAGCCTGTCGATGGCGGCTTCGGAGCGCGGTGCGCCCCACAGCCGCTGGGGGCCATCCTTAAAGCGACAGTAACACTCCTTATTCTCTACCAACCCCGTAACATCTTCACCTGAAAGCCAGATAAATTTTTCTAATGGTTTCCAGCTGCCTGTCTCTAACAGTTTCTGAAAAAAATTCTGATGGAATAAAAGCCCAAATCATTCCGCCATTTCCTGGCAATGAAACAACGACGAGGGGGCTGGACCACTCCTCACTCAAAGCCTGCTCACAGGCAAATGACGCAACCGACAGGCGTGGAAAAACTCACGCATGTGCACGAGGGTTCAAGCTTGTCTGACACAATCACACATGATTCAAATCCATATGGTTTTTGAAAAAAATAATAAGGTCAGATACTTTTCTAATAGACCTCGTATATAGCGCTTTTCCATCTATACCAGAAGGTCAAAGCACTTTAAAGTAATGATTCACATTCACCCATACACACACACACTGATGTCAAGGTGCTGCCATGGAAGGTGCTCACAATACACCGGGACCAAGCTGGGTATTAAAGACCTTGCTCAAGGGGCCCTTAGTGATTTTCCAGCCAGACAGGGGTTTGAACCAATGATCCTCTCAAGCCCACAACTTAACCACTTGAGCATCACCTCCCCTACGCTAGGACATATATATTAGCTCACGCAAGTTGGGGTCTGCAAAATTGGACTGTAAGTTATCTGAAACTACAAGTTAATAAGGCTGCAAAAAACTAAACAAAACTTAAAATTAGCTTACCTTGCCATATTACAATAGTTTTGACTATTTGAAGTGTGATTCCTTCCAGGATGGTGAGGATTTCTTCATCTGGAGTGGGTTCAGGATGTTTTTCTTCCTCCTTGGGCTGCTGCACTCCAGTGATGAGGGCTTCATCTGTGCAGATCATTCTAGATGATGATTTCTTCATCTGGAGTGGGTTTGGGATCTTCTTCTTCTTCCTCGGGCTGCTGCGCTCCAGCGATGAGGGCTTCATCTGTGCAGACGATTCTGGATGATCATTTCTTCATCTGGAGTGGGTTCGGGATCTTCTCCTTCCTCCTCGGTCTGCTGTGCTCCAGCTCTGAGGGCTTTGTCAGTGTGAATGATTCTGGATGATGATTTCTTCATTTGGAGTGGATTCGGGATCTTCTTCTTCCTCCCCGGGCTGCTGCGCTCCAGCGATGAGGCCTTCGTCAGTGCGGACAGTTCTGGACAAGTCAAAGTTTTTAATTTACGGATGTGGATGTGATCTTCCTCTTTAGATCCTTCCTGCCCATTCAGATTGAGTCAAAATTTATACTCTCGCTGGCACTTCCCAAAAATGGAAGTTGACATTTATACACTAGGCTTAATTTTAGGGATCCACAAATTGACCACGAATAAAGCTGAAATGCAACTTATGTGTGTGCAAGTTAACAGGGTTCGCCTGTATCCATGCTAGATGGTCCATTTTGCTTTGCGCAACCATTGGCTGAATTGATTTTTCCAGATGGCAGGATTCTTTTTATGGGTTACTGATTGATCGCACCCTCGCCAGAGGCACAGCGCCATCATCCTCTAAAGGGCCAGTCCCACTGGGGAGAGGATTAATTACGCATGACTTGAGTATACAAATTTCGGGCGTTCGTTGTCGTCCGCAACAACAGTCACCAATAATGACAAATTACTCAGTATGAATCACGGATATATTAATAATGTATAGCAAAAATATGACGAACAATCACAGATGTATGATGCATGTATTGAGGAAATGGTTCGGACGCATTGTGATTATCATGGAAATATTACAGATGTATTGAGACTGCATCGCGCACGTGTTGCGGTTGTATTGCGCATGTGCGGCATCTCCATTGCGGACATAAAAGAAGCGCACTCGGGCCTTACAACATCACAATTCACAACAACACCACAGCCTCTGGAGCTACTGCTGGACTTGGACAAGTTGATTGCTATGTTGTTGGATGGCAGCAACTATCACACTACGTCTTTGGGGATCCATAACTACATCTGTACGGCTGCCACGGAAGGTGCTCACAATACACCGGGACCAATGTTGGTATTAAGGACCTTGCTCAAGGGCCCTTAGTGATTTTCCAGCCAGACAGGGGTTTGAACCAAGGATCCTCTCAAGCCCACCACTTAACCACTTGACCATCACCTCCCCTATGCTAGGATATATATATTAACTCGCGCAAGTTGGGGTCTGCAAAATTGGACTGTAGGTTATCTGAAACTACAAGTTAATAAGGTTGCAAAAAAAAAAACATTACAATTAGCTTACCTTACCATATTACAATAGTTTTGACCATTTGAAGTGTGATTCCTTCCAGGATGGTGAGGATTTCTTCATCTGGAGTGGGTTCAGGATCTTTTTCTTCCTCCTCGGGCTGCTGTGCTCCAGTGATGAGGGCTTCATCTGTGCAGACGATTCTAGATGATGATTTCTTCATCTGGAGTGGGTTCGGGATCTTCTTCTTCCTCCTCGGGCTGCTGTGCTCCAGTGATGAGGGCTTCATCTGTGCAGACGATTCTAGATGATGATTTCTTCATCTGGAGTGGGTTCGGGATCTTCTTCTTCCTCCTCGGGCTGCTGCGTTCCAGTGATGAGAGCTTTGTCAGTGCGGACAATTCAAAGTTTTTAATTTATGGATGTGGATGTGACCTTCCTCTTTAGATCCTTCCTGCCCATTTAGATTGACCCAGAATTTATACTCACGCTGGCACTTCCCAAAAATGGAAGTTGACTTTTATACACTAGGCTTAATTTTAGGGATCCACAAATCGACCACGAATAAAGCCGAAATGCGACTTATGCGTGTACAAGTTAACAGGGTTTGCCTGTATCCATGCTAGATGATCAATTTTGCTTTGCACAACCATTGGCTGAATTGATTTTTCCAGATGACAGGATTCTTTTTATGGGTTATTGATTGATCGCACCCTTGCCAGAGGTACAGCACCATCATCAAGGGCCAGTCTCACTGGGGAGAGGATTAATTGCGCATGAATTGAGTATACAAATTTCGGCGTTCGTTGTCGTCCGCAACAACAGCGGCCAATAATGACAAATTAATCAGTATGATTCACGGATATATTAATAATGTATAGCGAAAATATGACGAACAATCATGGATGTATCATGCATGTATTGAGGAAACGGATCAGATGCATTGCGATTATCACAGAAATATTACAGATGTATTGAGACTGCATCGCGCACGTGTTGAGACAACAGCGGTTGTATTGCGCATGTGCGGCATCTCCATTGTGGTCATAAAAGAAGTGCACTTGGGCCTTTCAGCATCACTATTCACACCAACACCACAGCCTCTGGAGCAATTGCTGGACTTGGACAAGTTGATCGGTATGTTGTTGGATGGCAGCAACTATCACATTACGTCTTTGGGTATCCATAACTACATCTGTACATCTCCACAGCTGGACTGGCAATGACTGGCAGGTATGTCGATTTCTGCCACATAAAGTACTTTGGGTTTACGTGAAGTGTTTATGCATTCTCAAACTGTCCGCAAATCAGTCACGCTTTATTCATGGCCAATCTGTATGCATTTGCTACAGTTTATTTTAGTCCGTGATGTGGACATGATAGGCATGCATTATATCCATTTTACACACTGTCCCAGTCCGCTGCCAAGCCGCAATTCCCCGTCAGTTGCGGATATCAGCGGATATACAGCGGATAGATTGATTATGTATTGAGTATGTATTGAGTATGTAAGGCGGATGTCATCTGCAACCACAATTTTGTGCAGCTCAAAAATCCTGACAATGTAAAAATGTGCCTCTGGGGATAATTGCAGACGTCTGCGGATGTCGGCCGACTCATACAAGCATGTTTAGCGAATATAAACTAATTGTGTGCACAATTCATGCGCAAATCTTCCTAAACGCCAGTGGGACTGGGCCCTAAATTTCTGGTGACACCTGGGAACCCTTGAATGAAACACTGCCTTTTTCCTCATGTCACACTGCCCCAGTTGCATAATCTTAATGATTAATTTTATGGTAGCTGTTAGTAGTGATAAACATTCAGCCCACATAAATTATGGAACATAGCATAGCATCATTGTGCGCCACATTTATGGTATGCCAGAAAGTCCAAAAATATGAGCTCCAACTCAGACAAAGCATTTTGCATGTGTGATTGAGTTAGATTTTTTTGTTGGGAAACTTGGGCAGAACTTTTGTTTTCTGATTTGTCTGACATGATGTCATTAGAACAACAATCATGGCCTCCTCCTCCACCACCATGACTGAAGCACTACAATTACAAATTCTATGTAGTTTATATCATTACTGTATCTGTCACAAGCCCACTGCACACTCACTTAGTGCAGCTCCCTTTGGTTCTATTCTCCTGGGGTTAGTCAGCGTTGCACATTGTATATTTTTTTTTTACCTCACATCTCCATGTTATGTTCCCAGGGAACGTTGACCTTGATGCTTTGAATGAAATCTTCATGATGATGTGACCAACAGTGGGTATGAGCAGCCAGCCTTGTCCTCATGTCCAAAAAATGAGGTGGGCTTCATAGATAATTGGCAAAGCTTCTGGGGAAAACCTGGTCTTGTTAGGAGAGACGGCATCCATCCCACTTTGGATGGAGCAGCTCTCATTTCTAGAAATCTGGCCAATTTTCTTAAATCCTCCAAACCGTGACTATCCAGGGTTGGGACCAGGAAGCAGAGTTGTAGTCTTACACACCTCTCTGCAGCTTCTCTCCCCCTGCCATCCCCTCATTACCCCATCCCCGTAGAGACGGTGCCTGCTCCCAGACTACCAATAACGAGCAAAAATCTATTTAAGCATAAAAATTCAAAAAGAAAAAATAATATAGCACCTTCAACTGCACCACAGACTAAAACAGTTAAATGTGGTCTATTAAACATTAGGTCTCTCTCTTCTAAGTCCCTGTTGGTAAATGATATAATAATTGATCAACATATTGATTTATTCTGCCTTACAGAAACCTGGTTACAGCAGGATGAATATGTTAGTTTAAATGAGTCAACACCCCCGAGTCACACTAACTGTCAGAATGCTCGTAGCACGGGCCGGGGCGGAGGATTAGCAGCAATCTTCCATTCCAGCTTATTAATTAATCAAAAACCCAGACAGAGCTTTAATTCATTTGAAAGCTTGACTCTTAGTCTTGTCCATCCAAATTGGAAGTCCCAAAAACCAGTTTTATTTGTTATTATCTATCGTCCACCTGGTCGTTACTGTGAGTTTCTCTGTGAATTTTCAGACCTTTTGTCTGACTTAGTGCTTAGCTCAGATAAGATAATTATAGTGGGCGATTTTAACATCCACACAGATGCTGAGAATGACAGCCTCAACACTGCATTTAATCTATTATTAGACTCTATTGGCTTTGCTCAAAAAGTAAATGAGTCCACCCACCACTTTAATCATATCTTAGATCTTGTTCTGACTTATGGTATGGAAATAGAAGACTTAACAGTATTCCCTGAAAACTCCCTTCTGTCTGATCATTTCTTAATAACATTTACATTTACTCTGATGGACTACCCAGCAGTGGGGAATAAGTTTCATTACACTAGAAGTCTTTCAGAAAGCGCTGTAACTAGGTTTAAGGATATGATTCCTTCTTTATGTTCTCTAATGCCATATACCAACACAGTGCAGAGTAGCTACCTAAACTCTGTAAGTGAGATAGAGTATCTCGTCAATAGTTTTACATCCTCATTGAAGACAACTTTGGATGCTGTAGCTCCTCTAAAAAAGAGAGCTTTAAATCAGAAGTGCCTGACTCCGTGGTATAACTCACAAACTCGTAGCTTAAAGCAGATAACCCGTAAGTTGGAGAGGAAATGGCGTCTCACTAATTTAGAAGATCTTCACTTAGCCTGGAAAAAGAGTCTGTTGCTCTATAAAAAAAAGCCCTCCGTAAAGCTAGGACATCTTTCTACTCATCACTAATTGAAGAAAATAAGAACAACCCCAGGTTTCTTTTCAGCACTGTAGCCAGGCTGACAAAGAGTCAGAGCTCTATTGAGCTGAGTATTCCATTAACTTTAACTAGTAATGACTTCATGACTTTCTTTGCTAACAAAATTTTAACTATTAGAGAAAAAATTACTCATAACCATCCCAAAGACGTATCGTTATCTTTGGCTGCTTTCAGTGATGCCGGTATTTGGTTAGACTCTTTCTCTCCGATTGTTCTGTCTGAGTTATTTTCATTAGTTACTTCATCCAAACCATCAACATGTTTATTAGACCCCATTCCTACCAGGCTGCTCAAGGAAGCCCTACCATTATTTAATGCTTCGATCTTAAATATGATCAATCTATCTTTATTAGTTGGCTATGTACCACAGGCTTTAAGGTGGCAGTAATTAAACCATTACTTAAAAAGCCATCACTTGACCCAGCTATCTTAGCTAATTATAGGCCAATCTCCAACCTTCCTTTTCTCTCAAAAATTCTTGAAAGTGTAGTTGTAAAACAGCTAACTGATCATCTGCAGAGGAATGGTCTATTTGAAGAGTTTCAGTCAGGTTTTAGAATTCATCATAGTACAGAAACAGCATTAGTGAAGGTTACAAATGATCTTCTTATGGCCTCGGACAGTGGACTCATCTCTGTGCTTGTTCTGTTAGACCTCAGTGCTGCTTTTGATACTGTTGACCATAAAATTTTATTACAGAGATTAGAGCATGCCATAGGTATTAAAGGCACTGCGCTGCGGTGGTTTGAATCATATTTGTCTAATAGATTACAATTTCTTCATGTAAATGGGGAATCTTCTTCACAGACTAAAGTTAATTATGGAGTTCCACAAGGTTCTGTGCTAGGACCAATTTTATTCACTTTATACATGCTTCCCTTAGGCAGTATTATTAGACGGGATTGCTTAAATTTTCATTGTTACGCAGATGATACCCAGCTTTATCTATCCATGAAGCCAGAGGACACACACCAATTAGCTAAACTGCAGGATTGTCTTACAGACATAAAGACATGGATGACCTCTAATTTCCTGCTTTTAAACTCAGATAAAACTGAAGTTATTGTACTTGGCCCCACAAATCTTAGAAACATGGTGTCTAACCAGATCCTTACTGTGGATGGCATTACCCTGACCTCTAGTAATACTGTGAGAAATCTTGGAGTCATTTTTGATCAGGATATGTCATTCAAAGCGCATATTAAACAAATATGTAGGACTGCTTTTTTGCATTTACGCAATATCTCTAAAATCAGAAAGGTCTTGTCTCAGAGCGATGCTGAAAAACTAATTCATGCATTTATTTCCTCTAGGCTGGACTATTGTAATTCATTATTATCAGGTTGTCCTAAAAGTTCCCTAAAAAGCCTTCAGTTAATTCAAAATGCTGCAGCTAGAGTACTGACGGGGACTAGAAGGAGAGAGCATATCTCACCCATATTGGCCTCTCTTCATTGGCTTCCTGTTAATTCTAGAATAGAATTTAAAATTCTTCTTCTTACTTATAAGGTTTTGAATAATCAGGTCCCATCTTATCTTAGGGACCTCGTAGTACCATATCACCCCAATAGAGCGCTTCGCTCTCAGACTGCAGGCTTACTTGTAGTTCCTAGGGTTTGTAAGAGTAGAATGGGAGGCAGAGCCTTCAGCTTTCAGGCTCCTCTCCTGTGGAACCAGCTCCCAATTCAGATCAGGGAGACAGACACCCTCTCTACTTTTAAGATTAGGCTTAAAACTTTCCTTTTTGCTAAAGCTTATAGTTAGGGCTGGATCAGGTGACCCTGAACCATCCCTTAGTTATGCTGCTATAGACGTAGACTGCTGGGGGGTTCCCATGATGCACTGTTTCTTTCTCTTTTTGCTCTGTATGCACCACTCTGCATTTAATCATTAGTGATCAATCTCTGCTCCCCTCCACAGCATGTCTTTTTCCTGGTTCTCTCCCTCAGCCCCAACCAGTCCCAGCAGAAGACTGCCCCTCCCTGAGCCTGGTTCTGCTGGAGGTTTCTTCCTGTTAAAAGGGAGTTTTTCCTTCCTACTGTAGCCAAGTGCTTGCTCACAGGGGGTCGTTTTGACTGTTGGGGTTTTACATAATTATTGTATGGCCTTGCCTTACAATATAAAGCACCTTGGGGCAACTGTTTGTTGTGATTTGGCGCTATATAAAAAAATTGATTGATTGATGTCCGCAGTACATGCAGGTGCAGGATTTGGTCACCTTGACAACAGGTGAGAGATGTTTGTCTTAACAACAACGTGTATGCACATGCAGGCCAGCCACAAATGGTTGGAACATGCGAAAATAAAGTCATTGATTGTTTCTGTATGACACCTTTGCTTTTGCCCCAAACATGGACGAGTCATCAGCGATACAAGGATGTTACGTTCAGCTTGTCTGAGCTTTAGTTATTGATCCGTTTAAATATTGCCAAGGTTCATGCAATACATTGGAGTTGGGAGGTTTGGACAAAGTTGGACGACAGTCACATGGAATACTGACATAACGGAAACTACGCAAATGATAAGGAAGCGTCAAGACAGACAGCAAAACAAAATACGGATGAACTGAGGTTGTTGTTGGGATTCGTTCACATTTTTCAGCAGTTTGAAAATTCTGACAAAGCGCCAGTTGCAGGAACAAAGCTGAATGGTTAAACAATGGCTCTGAAAGTCAGAGTAAGTCCAGATTTCTTGTTTCGTTTGGGCTTCATTGTCCTTTGTTAGTGCCGTGCGACCAGGGCTTTATTGTGACTCTGGTGACCTCATCTCCTCATGCTCATGGTTCTGTGGATGCATTCACTGTTATGCGCTGGGTTTGTTTATTGGGTCCCTCCTGATGTCTCCTCAGTTTGTCTGGTCTGTCTTGTCATTGTGGTGCACATTCTTCATTTAGTTCTTGGTTGTGGGAATCTTTCACTGGTGGTTTCTCTTTGCTAATGCACACAGGTGTTTGTTTCATTTTGTGCACCCAGTGCCACCCCAGTTTTTGGAATTCTCCTCTGCACTGCTGGCTTCGAATCTCAGCATTCTTTAGAGTTAAGATTTTTGTTTTTGTTGTTTTAGCCTCTGAGGTCCATGGGTATTTTCTAGATTGTACCATACTGTCTAATTCCCATTTTAACATTTTTTTTATATAATGCCCATGTGTTGCATATCAGAATGTTCACAACACTCTCAGTTTTCAGAACATGTGTCACATATCTGTCTATAGCCCTGTCTGCTGAAATATCTTGGCTCTAAGTCTGAAAAAGTTGTATAATGATTTAGTGGTTAGCACTGATAAGTCATGAGAAGGAGAGAGCATATCTCACCCATATTGGCTTCTCTTCATTGGCTTCCTGTTAATTCTAGAATAGAATTTAAAATTCTTCTTCTTACTTATAAGGTTTTGAATAATCAGGTCCCATCTTATCTTAGGGACCTCATAGTACCATATCACCCCAATAGAGCGCTTCGCTCTCAGACTGCAGGCTTACTTGTAGTTCCTAGGGTTTGTAAGAGTAGAATGGGAGGCAGAGCCTTCAGCTTTCAGGCTCCTCTCCTGTGGAACCAGCTCCCAATTCAGATCAGGCAAACAGACACCCTCTCTACTTTTAAGACTAGGCTTAAAACGTTCCTTTTTGCTAAAGCTTATAGTTAGGGCTGGATCAGGTGACCCTGAACCACCCCTTAGTTATGCTGCTATAGACTTAGACTGCTGGGGGGTTCCCATGATGCACTGAGTGTTTATTTCTCTTTTTGCTCTGTATGCACCACTCTGCATTTAATCATTAGTGATTGATCTCTGCTCCCCTCCACAGCATGTCTTTTTCCTGATTCTCTCTCTCAGCCCCAACCAGTCCCAGCAGAAGACTGCCCCTCCCTGAGCCTGGTTCTGCTGGAGGTTTCTTCCTGTTAAAAGGGAGTTTTTCCTTCCCACTGTTGCCAAGTGCTTGCTCACAGGGGGTCGTTTTGACCGTTGGGGTTTTTACGTAATTATTGTATGGCCTTGCCTTACAATATAAGGCGCCTTGGGGCAACTGTTTGTTGTGATTTGGCGCTATATAAATAAATTGAATTGAATGTCATGATTATGTATGTTATGATTTTATTGTTCCTGTTTATTGTGAAGCATTTTGCAATTTTTTTCTGTGACAAGTGGTACATACAGTGGGGCCAAAAAGTATTTATTCAGTCCCTGATTGTGCAAGTTCTCCTACTTAGAAAGATAAGAGAGGGCTGTAATTTTCATCATAGGTACACTTCAATTACGAGAGACAAAATGAGGGAAAAAAAATCCACAAAATCACATTGTAGGATTTTTAAAGAATTTATTTGTAAATTATGGTGGAAAATAAGAATTTGGTCACCCGCAAACAAGCAAGATTTCTGGCTCTCACAGACCTGTAACTTCTTCTTTAAGAAGCTCTTCTGTCCTCCACCTGTTACCTGTATTAATGGCATCTGTTGAAACTCGTTATCTGTATAAAAGACACCTATCCACAGCTGTCGAAGGACACCAGGAAGAAAATTGTAGATGTGCACCAGGCTGGGAAGAGTGAATCTACAATCGTCAGGCAGGTTGGTGTGAATAAATCAACTGTGGGAGCAATTGTAAGAAAATAGAAGACATACAAGACCACTGATAATCTCCCTTGATCTGGGGCTCCACACAAGATGTCATCCTGTGGGGTCAAAATGATCATGAGAAAGTGAACAAAATTCCCAGAACTACACGGAGGGACCTGATGAATGACCTGCAGAGAGCTGTGACCAAAGTAACAAAGGCTACACACTTAGCAGAGAGGGACTCAAATCCTGCAGTGCCAGGCGTGTCCCCCTGCTAAGCCAGTACATGTCCAGGCCCGTTTGAAGTTTGCCAGAGAGCATGTGGATGATCTAGAAGAGGATTGGGAGAATATCATGCGGTCAGATGAAACCAAAATAGAACATTTTGGTAGAAACTCAACTCGTCATGTTTGTAGGAAGAAGAATGCTCAGTTGCATTCCAAGAACACCATACCTACTGTGAAGCATGGGGGTGGAAACATCATTCTTTGGGGCTGTTTTTCTGCAAAGGGGACAGGATCCGTTTTAAGGAAAGAATGAAAGGGGCCATGTATCATGAGATTTTAAGCCAAAACCTCCTTCCATCAGTGAGAGCATTGAAGATGAAACGTGGCTGGGTCTTCCAGCATGACAATGATCCCAAACACACTGCTTCGGTAATGGAGTGGCTCTGTAAGAAGTATTTCAAGGTCCTGGAGTGGCCAAGCCAGGCTCCAGACCTCAACCCCATAGAAAATTTGTTGAGAAAGTTGAAAGTCCATGTTGCCCAGTGACAGCACCAAAACATCACTGCTCTAGAGGAGATCCACATGGAGGAATGGGTCAAAATACCAGCTACAGTGTGTACAAACCTGGCGAAGACTTACAGCAAACGTTTGACCTCTGTCATCATTGCCAACAAAGATTGTGTTACAAAGTATTGACTTAAATTTTTGTTATTGACCAAATACTTATTTTCCAAAATAATTTACAAATTCTTTAAAAATCCTACAATGTGATTTCCTGGATTTTTTTTTTCCTCATTTTGTCTCTCATAGTTGAAGTGTATCTAAGTCTATGATGAAAATTACACACCTCTCTCATCTTTCTAAGTAGGAGAACTTGCACAATCAGGGACTGACTAAACACTTTTTGGCCCCACTGTAAATAAATCTTACTTACAGGTGCCTCACGGGGAAAGGGTCCTGAGATCTCCTACTACCTGGTCCTTCCTGTGTGGATTTTGTAGAAATGAGCCATTTTTTCCCCATTTGTGTCCCATAGTGTGTCTTTCAGACTTCTCGTCATTTAGCCTATAAGGAACTTCCATCAGCTTTCCACTCATTGCCAAGCTGTAGCTTCGTCTATTAAGGTTAGCAATACAGACCCCACCACCACCACCACTCTTCCCCAGGCTATTGGTAACCAAGTAGACATATTTTCTTTCTACGCAGTGACGGAATAAATTGTTCTAGGTTATCTCAATCTTGGCTGTAAAAACTGAATATGTGTGCCCTAATTTAAACCTAACTAAACTAATAACTGACCCAGTGTGCATCCTAATTTGAAAAGCAGCTCCAAATCTTCTCTGATTGACATCATTCCAATTTAGTAATTGCTGCCCTACTACCTGTGTGAGTAATGTATTACAGAGAACACAGCTTCATGTCTCATCCAAATGTTTTATTATTTTTTTTTAGAAACTTTGATACTCAGGAGTTTGTGCATGATTTAAGTGTGTTTGATTTCAACAGGATGAACCTCATATCAAATCAACACCTCTCCCTCACCTTACTTTTTCCCTACTCTTGGGTTTTGTTTTCTTTTTTGCTCTTTCCTAATACTGGTGGCAGTGGTATATTTCACCTGGGTGGTTGATCTTCGATGCAGCAACGTGCATTGTTTGTCCAACCAAGAAAATGGGCCCATGTGGTGTCTCATTTTATTTCACCACTGTCTGGCTGCAGGGGTGCCGCCAGGGATTTAGAGCCCCATGAAAAGAAATCTTACTGGGTTGCCTGCCATAGCCAGGCACTAGGGAAAATTTTAATATAGTTTAACATAAAACTATGCATTTTAATGACATTTTTTACTATTTCCATATTTGTGAAAAGAAAAACATGACAGTTACTTGGTAGGGGAAGCACTGAAAATATAAGGAAATTAATTTAGATTCAATTATTTGCCGCAAGACTGATACTCTATATTCCAAAACCCATCTCTTTCTTTAAATACTTGAACATAAAATTATCTTAAGATTAATTACCTGAAAATACAAAACTTAAATACAAAATAACCTCTTCCATTAGAATGAAATGCAATTATAATCTGTGGAGAAACAAATAAAATGTCAGCAAAAAATACCATCAAAAACAAAATGGTCAGTTGCCTTATATGATTTATTGTAATTTCAACATTATCATCTATAGAACAAGATGCAACAAGCAAACAATAAAAATCTTCTCTGTTCCTACTACAAAGCAGAGGGATGATAGCCCAAAACTATTGATCAAACATTATATTTCAGTGGTAGCTGAAATAAATACAGAATTTAGGCTTTTTTTATTTCAGAATGATTTTTTTTATTCTTTAATGTTTGGTCTTCATAATAATTAATTCAACACACAGCTGCCCACGTCCTTCCTGAGGGGGTACTTGAACTTGTTTGGGTGGGGCAGGGACGCACTGACAAAACTGCTGCTGCTCCTGATGTGTCTGCATAATTTTTTGAGCAGAGCAGCTTGCTACACGTTTGCCTGCATTGATTAGTTAACTAAAACAACACTGAAATGTATAAATCTAGTTTTCTTCAAAAATATGAGTTAATATGGAAACGTGAGCTAGGTTATAAAATATGGACAAAGTTAGGAATGTTGTGGGCTGCCTGGTCTGTTTTCCTGCTGCTGCTGCTCTCTCCCTCTTCTCTGCACAGGTGGCACGCCTCAAGCTGATCGACACACCTGTTCCACATCTCATCAGCAACTGTATATGAACCTTGGCTCTGCACTCCATCCTCGCCAGAAACTCAGCAAACCTCTTTGTGGTAAATGGCCTCTTTGTGCGTTTCTACGCAATATAACTCTTGTTATGTTTCGGATGCGGTCGGAGCACCGACCCAGCGTTTGAAAGGACCCAGCATAAAATAAGCAGAGCACGGTTCAAAGGATAACAGAATTTAATAAACATAACAGTGAGCAGTGCTAAACAACCAAAAAGTTCGCGGTCTGGTGAGGTGGAAACACGGCGCGCTCTCAACAGCACAAACGGTCCGGAGCCACAGCAGTTCGGACCCAGGGACCCCACCGACACCCCCCAGGTGGCCGCGACAAACCAAGTCTGTGAAGAAAGAAAACATGAGGTGAGTCCAACTCCACACAGAGAGACACAACTCAAAGGTGCACGCAATCAGCAAACACTTCCTGGCTTAAATTTATACATCAGCTTCTCACCCTGCAGGCACGGAACAACTCAGTTCAAATATCCACTGCAGCAGAAGCTGATTAGACAATTAGCATAACGTGACAGCTCACTAACACAAGGTGTGAGGGACACCAAATCCACTGTCATTACTTCATAAAAGTCACCAAAACCAAATTACCTCAGGAAGTGTGCTGAAGAGCGTGAGACCTCACCCAATCCTCCTTCACAGACTGTGGCGTCAAACCTGGAGCGGTCTCTGCGTCCGTGATGGTGAGATTGTTCTCCTGACGTCGATCTCACACGTCTGCTCACAAGGTCGAGTCTCTGGCAATCACACACTGTGCATTCAAGGTTTAAATGCAGCAATCTCTGATTAAGACAAACTACACCACAGCTGTGAGTCCTGATGACCTGCATGTGAAAACAAGCCTCAGGTGTTCAGGGTGAGGTCCTAATGCTCAGCCACTCAGTCCTGAATGCATACCACCTGGTGGGAGAAACAGAAAACAAAAACCAAGCCAGCCAAACACCCCAGCCCACAACAACTCTGTTAATTCTTGGCATCCATGCCCATAGATTGCTCCTTGTATTTTTTCTGCAAACCTGCTTGAGATTTTTCCCAGCTCTGGGATTTTTTTCTGTTGCGGCAGTTTTCAGCTTCAACTCTCATCAGCTCTCTGGGTACAGCTAAGACATTCTGTGCATATTCACTGTAGTATTTCTGGAAGGACAAATTAGGCCAACTCTGACTCACCTGTGTATATTCTCTCCAGACGGCATCGACAGCTTGCAGGCAGCCACCTGGCTCCAAATCCAACTACTGGGACTGAAGTCGTCTGGACTGCAGCCTCCCTGGTTCCACCATTCAGCGGGCTGGTCTCCACTCGGCTAGGCAGCCCAACACATATTGCACATTCTGTATTCCATCATATTCTGAACAATAAATCTGTGTTAACTGCTCATTTTTTTCTTCCTGCTTCTGGGTTCATCTTTCACTCACGCCCGAACCATAACAGAAGTTTCTGGCCACGTCATGGACCCAGCAGGGGCAGACCACATGCAGCAGGCATTGAGCATCCAGGGCGAGTACCTCAGAAAGCTTCAGCAGGCTGTGGACTCCATCGCGGATCATGTGAGCTCATTAACAGACCACGTCAAACACTCCGATACACGTCTCACTGATCTCTCCGCACAATTATCCCAGTTTTCAGTTCTTCACACTCCAACACTGCCTCCTGCTGCTCCATTTCAGCTTATTACATCCTCAGGCTCCATTGCTGCTGCGACTGTAACACCAGAACCATTCATTTGCCATCCAAAACCTTTTTCGGGCTGTGTAAATACATGCGCTTCTTTTTTAATGCAGTGTTGTTTGTATTTAGCCAACGTGCATCTCAGTTCAGCTATAATAAAAGCAAAATAGCGTATGTAATCAATCTCCTCTGAGGGGACGCGCGCTCCTGGGCGACCGCGCTCTGGACCAACAGCTCGCCACTCCTTGATTCCTTCACGGCATTCTCAAAAGTATTCTGGTTGATTTTTGATCACCCATCCCGGAGAGATTCCATCTCCCAAAGGCTTCTCACCCTCAGACAGGGCCAGTGCAGCGCTGCAGAGTTCGCGGTGGACATCCGCATTTTGGCTGCAGAGGCTGACTGGAACGGAGCAGTGCTGCAAAGAATTTTCATCAATGGATTGAACAAAGCATTAAAAGATGAAGTAGCAGTCTGGGATGAGCTGAGTAGTCTCGACTTGCTCATTTCCTTAATTATCCGGCTGGACAATCGGATGAGAGAACGCCAGCGGGACAAAGGCCATCGGGCTGACCGGGACCTCACCGAATGCCCCTCCTCTCGACAAGCACCAGTTCTGCCTCTTCCCAGCTCCCTCGAGCCCTCCTCTGATACGCCAGCTCCCCCTGCTGGCGAGCCTATGAAGCTCGGCAAGGCCAAATTGCCACCAGCAGAACGTAGACAGAGACTGGCATCCGGGGAGTGTCTTTATTGCAGCCCTAAGGATCACAGCCTTAGCACATGCCCTGTTCGGCCAAAAGCAAATGCTCACCCGTAGGTACCGGGCTACAGGTGAGCCAAGCAAAATTCACGGGTGTGGGTTCCAATCGCACTCAAATCCTGGCCACCCTTTGTTTTGGTAGTGAAACGCTTTGGGTTCCGACTCTCATTGATACTGGGGCCGAGGGCAATTTCATAGATGCCGCTTTCGCATCCAAAATCAGGATGCCACTGGAGGCACTCCCTTCCTCACTGTCAGTGCATGCATTAGATGGCTCACCATTACCAACCATTACGCACCGCCACGGTCACGTTAGTGGTGTCTGGGAACCACCGTGAATTCATTCAGTTTTTTGTTATCCCATCCTCATCCCCCTTGGTCCTAGGCCATCCATGGGTATTCTGACACAATCCTGGGATAGATTGGCAGTCCAGGGTTATTACTCGATGGAGCAAAGCCTGTCTCAAGGGGTGTCTCAGTTCCTTGGTTCCCCCCAGAGTGAAGGCCAAGGAGATAGTGGTTTCACCTCCTGTACAACCTATCCTGCTTGGCACGCAAGTCAATGGAAACCTATATCCGGGACCCCTTGGCTGCTGGGCTGATCCGGCCCTCTTTGTCACCAGTAGGAGCAGGCTTCTTTTTTGTGGGTAAGAAGGGCGGGTCCCTTCGCCCCTGCATTGACTTCAGGGGGCTAAACGCCATAACGGTCCGTAATCGGCTCTTTGCATGGGGCGACTATATTTACCAAATTGGACCTTCGTAATGCTTACCACCTGGTGCGTGTCCAAGAGGGGGACGAGTTAGGGCATTTCGAGTACCTGGTCATGCCCTTCGGTATCACCAACACCCCAGCTACATTCCAAGCGCTAGTGAATGACATCTTGAGGGTCTTCCTTAATTGTTTTATGTTCATCTATTTAGACGACATTCTGATCTTCTTCACTGGTGCTCCAGCGACTATTAGAGAACCGTTTCTTTATCAAAGTCGAGAAGTGTGAATTTAGTCTGGACACCATTTCGTTTCTGGGATTTATCATCTCTCACAACCAGGTAAAGCCTGACCCAGCAAAGGTCAAAGCAGTAGTTGATTGGCCGGTCCCGTCATCTGTTAAACAACTTCAGCAGTTTCTTGGGTTCCCAAACTTCTACCGCCGTTTCATTCGTGGATTCAGCCACCTCGTTGAACCTCTCACAGCACTCACATTATCCAAGAACACTTTTCATTGAACCCCTCAGGCCAACACAGCTTTTTCTTTACTGAAGGAACGATTCGCTACCGCACCAATACTCACACAACTGGACCCAGAACGTCAGTTTATCGTTGAGGTTGATGCCTCGGACTCTGGGTTAGGGGCAGCCTTATCCCAGCATTCAGAGAAAGACAACCGGATACACCCTTGTGCCTATTTTTCGCAGCGCCTGACCCCTGCTGAACAAAACTATGCTGTGGGTAACCAGGAACCGCTCGCTGTTAAAGAAGCCCTAGCCGAGTGGAGACATTGGCTGGAGCCACCCGCAGTCTCGTTCATCGTTTGGACAGACCACTGCAACCTCGAATATATCCAGTCTGCCAAACGATTGAACTGGCACTTTAGATAAAAAAAAGTCAATTATCTCCTGAAAATAACATATTCAGACTTTTCCAATATAAGAAATTCATCTGCATGTTCAGGCAGCCTGTAAAAAGAGCATCATGGAGATATTCCGCATGCGCAATCACGGCAGCAGTAAAATAGCATCCTGCAACATAGATGCATCGTCAGCACACATTAGGATCCAAAATCTGACAGAATCTCAAAAAATTGAGAGTTTTGGGGTGAAGTGTTATCTCATCTCTGTATATTCTATGTAAATCCAAGCCACCACTTTCAAAATGAAAGCTCAGAAGCTTCGTTATTGGACGTAGCAGTGTTCATTTTTCTCTGCCTGTTGGACATTAGGATGTTTCTGCTTTTGCTAAAATGTATGTCATATGCCAAGTAATAGTGCAGCGAATAACTGAAAAAAATGCTTCAAATGGTGATGCAAGCACCAAATTTGGCACACATACTCCTTAGACATTACTCTTTTAAAAAGGCCGGGTACCCACGTGAACTTTCAATAGGTGGCCAAGAAGGGGTCAATTGAAGTATTACACAGGGGTCAAAATTTAAAAATGCTCCAATCATATTGAAAGGTATTCCATATTATTTGTCTGATCATAAAGATTCCAAAAAGGTATAGTTTGGACTATCTGTGAATGAATGGTCTGGAGTTATGGGGTAAAAACAGCAAGAACACTGAGAAAGGTCAATTTCAGTTTGTACAGGGGTCAAAAGTTAAAGTTGCTCCAATTTTGGTAAAAAGTGGTGCAAATTACTGGTTGACTGTGTTGCGTTCTTGGTTTGCAAAGTAAAGGTTAAACAATATCAGCATCCATTGGATTCTATGACATGTGACATATGATACCCTGTAACATGATAACTAAGCATGATACATGATGCAAACTATTCCTTTTTAAAACCGTATTCACCCAACTAATAATTTGCATCACTTTTTACCAAAATTGGAGCAACTTTAACTTTTGACCCCTGTACAAATTGAAATTGACCTTTGTCACTGTTCTTGCTGTTTTTACGCCATAACTCCGGAACATTCATTCACAGATAGTCCAAACTATACCTTTTTGGAATCTTTATGAGCAGACAAATAATATGGAATACCTTTCAATATGATTGGAGCATTTTTAAATTTTGACCCCTGTGTAATACTTCAATTGACCCCTTCTTGGCCGCCTATTGAAAGTTCACGTGGGCATTTTTAAAAGAGTAATGTCTAAGGAGTATGTGTGCCAAATTTGGTGCTTGCATCACCATTTGAAGGATCCCTCAGTAAATATTCACTTATCTGCTGCACTATAAGATGTTTTCCAGAAATGCACCTGTTAACTCCCCGAGCGAGAGGAATAATTCGCAATAAAATACATCACTGACCACAAATTGTTACTGCATGTGCACAGATTGACTTACAATCATGGATACTTTGATGTTGTGTTGCTAACCAAGACATTAAATAACATGCAACATGTCCTTTAAGAGCAGAGGTCACAAACTCATTCTAGAAAGGGCCAGAGGGTGCAGGTTTTCTTTGCACCACCCACTCCAGCAGGTGAGATCAATGATTAATATCACTTTGAGCAGATGGAAACAGTTAATGAGTGAAATCACCTGGTGGAGTGGGTGGTTGCAAAGAAAACCTGCACCCTCTTGGCCCTTTCTAGAATGAGTTTGAGACCTGTTTAAGCATAAAAAATTGCAAAACATCCAATTTTTCACTGAACCAAGCAATCCTCTAAAGTCTCAGTGTGGGCAAGAATATCCAAATCTATTAGCATGTAAATCTGAGTGTCATCAGCATAGCAATGAAAAGTAACTCATACCATCACAATATCTTACTAAATAAATAGATGTGTTGCTATAATCCAAAGAGCTAAATCCATGTATTGTCTTAATTCTTTGCAACTAAGTGCTGGGAACCAGGCTCAATTCAGGAAAACAAATAAAGCAAATCAGAATAATCTGTTCCATCACTTCCCCTCCAGTTACTGTTTGACCTTTTTCCCATGAATGCTAAAGAAGTGTGTAATACTTTTTAATGTTCATTTTACTGATATAAGACATATTTTGAGTGACTTAATCCAAAAAGCACCATAATCAAAGTGACTGTTATCATTCAAGTCCAGTGCATTCAAATGACAGGTAAGTGTTTGGGAAACCATGAAAAAAACAGTTGGACTCAAATGCAGTGAGCAAATTAAGAGCAATATGACAAATGTGCTTATTTAAATTAGCAAACAGGAACCAGGAAATATGTATGGAAGGGGACAGAAACACTGGGAGCCAGCCAGGGTGCAGTTTGATAGCTGCCAGATGCAGGTGGGCATCTTCAGTGGTGATGGACGGATCTGGAAATAAGAAAAAATAGAATTAATCCACAAAAAAAAAAAAAAAAAAGTTCAAAAGTTGCAAAAAAAAATAGTCCACAGGGAACACAGGTAAATGTAGACAATTGTACCATTCAAGAGACAGACTACTCTGGCAAGGATGGGGTGAAAGACTAGGACTGATATACTACCTGGATGATGGATTTTAGGTGTTGAACGGGCACAGGTGTTCCCACAACAGCAATACTTATTGTTTTTCTTTCTGTTGTATGGCTGGGGGGGCCTGGCTGCCGGTTTGTTTGCCTTTTGTGTTTCCTCCCAGGTGGCGTGCATTTGGGACTGAGTGGCTGTGTTGCTGAGGCTGTTAGGACTTCACCCTGATCACCTGCGACTCGTCAGGACTCACAGCTGAGGTGCATCTGGAGGGATTGGAGTATGTTGGCATTTAAGACTGAAGTGCACAGTGTGCATTTGCCAGAGACTCGACCTTGTGACCAGACGGGTGAGATCGTCGTCTTGGGAGCCATCTCATCAGCAGCGGACGCTGAGAATGTCCAGGTTTGATGCACGGTCTGTGAAAGAGGAGAGGGTGAGGTCTCACGCTCGTCAGCACACTTCCTGAGGTACGTTGGATTTTGTGACTAACAGTTATACAGTCAGTAAATGTGGTGTCCCTCACACCTTATTGTATTGAGCTGTATGTTAGTCATGTATCAGCTTCCACTGCGGTGGTGATTTGTGAACGGGATGTTCCATGCCTGCAGGTTGGAAGCTGATCAGTAATCAAGCCAGGAAGTGTTTGCTGTTTGTACACCTTTAAGTGTTCTGTGTGTAGAGTGTGGACTCACATAATGGTTCCTTCTTTCACAGACTCGGTTGTTGCGGCCACCTGGGGGGTGTCGGCGGGGTCCTTGGGTCCGAAACAGCTTCTGGCTCCGGACCATTAGCGCTGCTGGGAGCGCACCACGCCAGACCGCACCTTTTATTATTATTATGATCACTGTTATGTATTAAATTCAGTTAGCCTTTGTACCGTGCTCTGCTTATTTCATACTGGGTCCTTCAAACGCTGGTCGGTTCTCCGAGCTGCGTCCGACACATAACACTTTCATTCTTCTCTCTGAAATGGAAGTGGATGGCATACTTTTAAAGAGACTCAAAAAAGTATACTTGTGCTCGTTTTCTTGACCCCAGGATTTTGAGGCTAGCTGCTTCAGTTATAGTTGTGTTCCTGATACATATTCTAATTCCTTCACTTAACTCAGGAATTGTTTCCATGATCTGGGAAAACCTCTCAGTTCCACTTTATAAAGGGCAAACTGTAGAGATTTAAATTATTACCGTCCATTTTACAAACTATCGTGTTTATCCAAAACCCTTGAATCATCATTTAATCTTCAGCTTCATATGGTTTTAGCTCTGGTCATACTATGATGTTAATTGCATCTCCTGTCTTAAATGATACATGTGCTTTTGACAACGGACAGCATTGTAATGTCTTGTTTATCGACTATGATCATAGATTTTCAGCGGATAAACTAGCGTTTCCTGGAGTCTTTCACAATGCCTGCCAGTGGTTTACGAGTTGTCTTGCAATCACAACCTAAATTATTTCTGTTGACTCCACTTACTCAACATTTTGAAGATCACTGATGGTGTGGCACAAGGTTCATTTCTAGGCCCATTACTTTTCACTTTGTATTAAAGTATAAAAGCATCGCCTCTTTTGACAGTTGCTTAAAGGTGAACTCTTTATGATAATGACACTAATGTTGGGATAGACTCCAGCAACCCCCCCCCGGACCTTTAATTTCAGTAAGTGGGTACAGAAAATGGATGGATGGAAAATGGCACTGTGCCCAGTTTATCTGCTCATCCTTTAAGAGGATCATTATACGAGGTCTGTCAATAAAGTAACGGTCCTTTTTATTTTTTTCAAAAACTATATGGATTTCATTCATATGTTTTTATGTGAGACATGCTTGAACCCTCGTGCGCATGCGTGAGTTTTTCCACGCCTGTCGGTGACGTCATTCGCCTGTGAGCACGCCTTGGGAAGGAGTGGTCCCGCCCCTCGTCGGATTTTCATTGTCTGGAAATGGCGGAATGAAAAGGACTTTTTTCCATCAGAATTTTTTCAGAAGCTGTTAGAGACTGGCACCTGGAACCATTTGAAAAATTTATCTGGCTTTCGGTGAAAATTTTACAGGCTTCACAGAGAATAAGGACTGTTACTACAGCTTTAAGGACCCCTTTAAGGACGCTCGGCGCGCCGCGCTCCGAGCTGCGATGACGCGGCACAAGCCACCGGACCATTTCTAAACGGATGGCTCTGTGGATACGAGACCGTCGTGTGCTCTTTCTCTGGTTATCACAAGAGCTGGACATCAGCCATTTTCCAGCAGATTTCACTTTTAACAAGAGATTTTGTCATGGAAAGCCGTGCGGAGGCTTCGCGCGTAAAGACGATTCGCTTTGGAAGTGAGACAAAGGAACACCTCTGTTTCGGCATGTCAGAGGACAAGTTTGGACATGTCTATCTCGGCTTTCAATGCTTACCAGTCCAGTAAGTATCAGTGAAATTGTGGAGAGCTGGACATGTAGTGAGGAAACTGATCCGACACATTGAGATTATCACGGCAGTATTACGGGTGTATTATGAATGCATTGCGCACGTGTTGCACGTGCACGGAATCTGCATTGCGGTCAACGGCAGATATACAGCGCATAGAGTGAATATGTATTGCGTATGAATTGAGTATATATGGAGTATGTAAGGCAGATGTCATCCGCATTCAGATTTTTGAACAGCTCAAAAATCCTGGCTGCGGACATGCGTGCCTCTGCGGATGATCATGGGCGTGTTCGGATGACGGCCGACTCATACAGGCATGTTTCATGGATATTGCAGATGTTTGGCAAATATGGGCCAATTTTGTGCACAATCCACACACAAATCCTTCTAAACACCAGTGGGACAGGGCCCTTAGACACTCCTCTTGAAAAAAAACGATTGGCCACTTGACTTTTCAATCGGTGGTCAGGTAGGGGTCATTTGAAGAATTACACAGAGGTCAAAATTAAAAGATGCTCCAGTCATATTGAAAAATATTCCACATTTTCCTGATCATAAAGATTCCAAATAGGTGTAGTTTGGACTATCTGTGACTGAATTCTATGGAGTTATGGGATAAAAACAGCATGAATGGTGACAAAGGTCAGTTTCATTTTGTACAGGGGTCAATAGTTAAAGTTGCTCCAACTTTGGTAAAAAGTGATGCAAATTACTAGTTGAGTTAACACGGTTTTAAAAAGGAATAGTTTGGACCATGCATCATCCTTACTTATCACGTTACGGGGTAACATTTGTCACGTCATAGAATCCAATAGACGTAGACCTTGTTTGACCTTTACTTTGGAGACCAAATCAAATCAAAATCAAATCAAATTTCAAATTTATTAATTTATATAGCGCCAATTCACGACGAACTCGTCTCAAGGCGCTTCACACAACATAAAACAACAACAACAAAGAAAACTGAATTAAAAATTTAAAACACAATAAAAAGATGACCATAAAAGAATACAAGAATAAAAACACATCATAACACTAATGATAAAACAGGGAAAACAAATGAGTCTTTAAACGTGACTTAAAAGTCTCCACAGTATCAGACTTTTTATTCACCGTGGGAACACACAGTAGTCCTGCACCCTGAGAACGCAGAGCCCGAGCTGGTAGATTGGGGCTTACCAGGTCAGCCAGATAGGGAGGTGCAAGTCCATGAACAATTTTATAAAGTAACAACAGTACTTTAAAATCCAATCTTGCAGCAACTGGAAGCCAGTGCAGGGATGCCAAAACGGGCATAATGTGGTCAAACCTTCTGCTTTGTGTCAAAAGTCTGGCAGCAGCGTTTTGAACCAGTTGAAGGCCCCTAATCCTGGACTGTGGTAAGCCAGAAAATAGAGCATTACAAGAGTCCAGTCTAGAAGAGACAAATGCATGAATCAAAGTCTCAGCATCAGCCAAATGGAAGAAAGCAGTCCTCGTAATGTCTCTAATGTGGAGATCAAAGGACAACGTAGGATCAAAAATTACTCCAAGGTTCCTCACTTTATCCATATGATGTATAACACACAAACCTAAGCTAAGTGCTAGCTGATCAAATTGATGCCAATACCTCGCTGGACCAAGAACCATAACTTCAGCCTTATCAGAATTTAAAAGTAGGAAGTTACTAGACATCCAACTTCTTACTGATACAAGGCAATCTTCCAAAGATTTTATGTGAATGAGATTACCAGCAGTTATTGGCATGTACAATTGAGTGTCATCAGCATAGCAATGAAAGGGAATCCCAAAGTGCCACAGTATATTCCCAAGAGGTGCTACATAAAGAGAAAAATGCAGGGGGCCTAAAACAGATCCCTGCGGAACCCCAAACTTCATGTCCCTACGATCCCTACGAGAGGTGCCATTACACAATACACAGCAAGAATGACTGGACAGGTATGACGTCAACCATGCAAGAGCAGTTCCAGTAATCCCAAAGTGATTCTCCAGCCTATTGAGTAAAATATGATGATCCACAGTATCAAACGCAGATCCAACAGATCCAACAGCACCAAGACTGTAGTGGTATCTGAGTCCATTGCTCGCAAAAGATCATTCACTACTTTAGTAAGTGCTGTCTCTGTGGAGTGATATTTTCTAAAAGCAGACTGCAATGGATCAAAAAGATTATTCTCAGTGAGGTAGTCCACGAGCTGTCGCGAAACCACTTTTTCCAGGATTTTAGAACAAAATGATAGATTTGATATCGGTCTATAATTTTTCAATACACTAGGGTCGAGATTGGATTTCTTAAGTAATGATTTAATTACTGCAGACTTGAAACATTTAGGAACAGATCCAGAAGTTAATGAGAGATTTATAATTTCCAGCACAGTCTGTCCAAGAATGCGCCACAGGTCCTTAAACAGTTTTGTTGGTATAGGATTGAATAAACAGGTTGTGCTTTTAGTAGACGTCATGAGCCTCGTCAGCACACCTAGCGAGATACCATCAAAATCTGTAAATCTGGGTAACACCTCAGTGGGTGCATCCACCTCCATAGCAGTATGCGGTGGCTGGACCAAAGCCTGCTGAGATATGCTCAACCTAAAATCCTTTTCTTCTCGAAATAGTCCAAGAACTCCTGTGCTGAAAAGGGAGAGTGAATAACAGGTGGCTGTCCATGAATGAGAAATGCTACAGTTTCAAACAAAAACTTTGAATTATGCTTGTTTTTATTGATCAAATCAGAATAATAGGCACGCTTTGTAGCCAGTAGTGCATGCTTATAATCTAAGATAGCATCACGCCATGCAAGGTGGAATACCTCTAATTTAGAACTGCACCATTTCCATTCCAAACCTCGAGCCTTGTGCCTAAGGTCATGCAAGTAACCATTGAACCAAGGCGACTGCGCTCTGGGAAGGCATGGCCTTAAAAGAGGAGGCGCAGCCTTATCCAGTGTAGCCTTGAGCACTGAATACAAGCCATCCGCAAGACTATCCACTGATTGAACATTCTCCAAACCTGAAGCCAAAATTTCAGGCAGTCTGGCTTCGAGTTCAGTCACAGTTGAGGGATTAATGCGTCGCCGCAGAGATAGACGAGGCTTTCGGTCCACTAAACGCGGCAACATAAATGCACACCTAATAAATGAGTGGTCAGAGACCACCAAGGCAAGAGGCAAAATGTCAATGTTCGTGACAGCAAGGCCACGTGTGAGAACCAAATCAAGGGTATTTCCACTAATGTGCTTTGAATCTTGAATGCATTGCTGGAATCCCAACACATCCACAAGTTCCATAAATGACTTGTAAAGGGGATCAGAGGGCTTATTTATATGAATGTTAAAGTCATCAATAATCAAAATGTTGTCCGCACTAGCTGACAAGCTAGAGATGAATGCACCAAATTCATCTTAGAATTCAGAATATAGGCCAGGAGACCTATAAACAGTGACAAAATAACATGACTGATTTCCATACTTCTGACCCTGACGATATGTAGCATCATGAGCAGAGCGGAGAGTCAGATGCTCATATGAATTATATTTATGATCCCCAACAGTCAATAAGGTAAACCTGGATTTATAAATAAAAGCAACACCCCCGCCTTGCTTCGCACCACGAGACATGTGACTAAATGTGTACCCTGGTGAGCAGGCCTCATTCAGAGGAAGAACAGCTGTGGGTTTGAGCCAGGTTTCCCATAACCCAATCATGTCCAAGTGATGATCCATAATTAGATCGTTGATCAACAGGGATTTTGAGGACAGTGATCTGATGTTAATGAGACTCAAACTGAAGACTTCTCTCAGTTTGACAGACTGACATCTTTGAATAGGCCTGAGTATCTTAAAATCTACTCCACGTTTTCCATCCAACGCCCGGAGAGTGTCAGAAACTGCTGTCGTCACATCAGGACTACAAGTCCCAGAAGCTGCAGCGCTCTGATGACGTGGGCGCCGATGCGCTCAGCTGACCAGATAACCGGCACAGACGACCCAGTCCAATGGAATACAAACTTTCTCCGGGAGCCTCTGTGGATGCAGCGACGTCGGCGGAGCAAACCAAGCATTCAGCACTGTCAAAACTATTCCATTTATTAATTCTATTAGCTCAACCAGTAATTTGCATCACTTTTTACCAAAATTGGAGCAACTTTAATTTTTGACCCCTGTACAAAATGAAACTGACCTTTGTCACCATTCTTGCTGTTTTTATCCCATAACTCCATAGAATTCAGTCACAGATAGTCAAACCATACCTTTTTGGAATCTTATGATCAGGCAAATAATGTGGAATATTTTTCAATATGATTGGAGCATCTTTTAATTTTGACCTCTGTGTAATTCTTCAATTGACCCCTACCTGACCACCGATTGAAAAGTCAAGTGGCCAATCGTTTTTTTTCAAAAGAGGAGTGTCTAATGAGTATTTCTGCAGAATTTGATGCTTTTATCACCATTTGCAGGATTCCGCTCTAAATATTCTCTTATCTGCTGCACTATAAGTACTGTGGAGTATTTATTGATGGAAAAAAATTATCCTTTAAAGTAAAAGTTGATGAGCTAAATTGTTAAAGTCTGGGTATAAATGTGTTGTGTCTGTCTGTAGCCCAGTTGTAAACTGCCATCCTATCTTGCATGTACCTCACCTCTCGCCCAGTGATTGCTGGAACAGGCTCCACCCCCCACTGCAACCCTTAGTTGGAATATGTATGTACAAAAAAATAAATTCATGTTGGTAAGGTTAGACCTTACTTATGTGAAGTGCGATGAGGCAACGTTGTCGTGATTTGGCACTATATAAATGTAATAAATTGAAAAATTAAAAATGAATGTATGAAGTCATTTCAAGTCAAAATTTACAAAGTGCTGTGCAACCGATAAAAACATAATAATTAAAAAGAATTATAAAATTTCAGAAACCAGTACAAAGAATATGAACAGAAACCAAACAACAGACAACAAAAACAAATTCATTTAAAATAAAGTAATTCCACTTAAGAAAAAAAAAAAAACACTAATTTGAACAATACAGGTGTTTTCAGCTAAACTTTAAATGTTTCAACAGCAGTGGATCCCCTGACATCCACTGGTAGACTATTCCACAGCATTGCGACATGATTGGAAAATTTCAATAGCTTGTTGACCTCTTCTTGGACCATTTTAACACAAAGCAAGCCTGCCTCCTGAGATCACAAAGTGCAGGTTGGCATATATTGCTCGATAAATTCTTTAAGATATGTGGGCGCACAACCACTAAGAATTTTATAGGTCAAATGTAAAACCTTAAAATCAGCTCTCCCGGCCACAGGAAGCCAATTAAGGAGTCAGAGACAGTGGTGATATACTCAAATTTACTGGTTCTAGTGAAAACTACAGCTGCTGTATTCTGAATCATTTGAAGAAGTCTCTTCCGGTTTTTTTGCCAAACCAATTCTGGAGGGTACAAAAGCATAAATCAGTGTTTCAGAATCCACCATGGAGAGGTTAGATTTAAGCTTTGCAATATTACGCAAATGGAAATGAGCAGTTTTAACCACATCTCTAAGTTTCCAGTCAAATGGCATTGTTGGCTCAGACATAACTCCCAGATTTTTCACTTTGATAAATCACAGTCACCTATCAACAGTATAAATTTATCGGGGAGGTTACTGGAGATTAGAGTTGCAGTCTTGAGAGCACAGGATTCTTGCTTCAATTCTCTGTCAGACAGAAAAACCTTTAAGATATCAATGTCTGTGAATGGGACACATTATTGGAAAGTGCTGTGCATATGTGCATCAGATGGAAAAACTCAATATAATTGCAATCTATTTACCATTTATATGGATGTTTCTCTTTAAGACCAATTTCTATCATAAAACGTTCATAAAGAATTGAAGGAAACATGTATTTATTTATTTTTTACTGCAGCCAGCCAAAGGTCCAGTTTTTCAATATGTGAGAATTTTTCAACATGAATGGACATGTATATTTGGAGCCAAACAGTTAAAATAAGTACCATAGCTACATAAAAAAAGAATGAGTGGCCCTGAAACCAAACCATATCCCAGCTGGGAACATTTTTCATATACAGCATATATGTCTGTACACTCACCAGTCACTTTATTAGGTAGAACATGCTAGTACTGGGTTGGACCCTCTTCTACCTTCAGAACTACCTTAATAGGGCACCACTTGTTGTATGGCTGGGGGTGCCTGGCTGCCTTTTGTTTCTGTCTTCTGTTCTGTCTTTTGTTTTTCCTTCCAGGTGGCTTGCGTTTAGGACTGAGTGGCTGTGTGGCTGAGTTTTCAGGACCTCACCCTGATCACCTGAAGCTTGTTATGTGCAGCTCGTCAGGACTCACAGCTGTGGTGCATCTACATGGATTGGAGCATGGTTGCATTCAAGTCTGGAGTACACAGTGTGTATTTGCCAGAGACTGGACCTTGTGACCAGACGGGTGAGATCGTCATCTTGAGAGCCATCTCATCATCATGGATGCAGAGACCGTCCAGGTTTGATGCCATGGTCTGTGAAAGAGGAGGGGGTGAGGTCTCACGCTCGTCAGCACACTTCCTGAGGTACTTTAGGTTTTGTGACTAACATTAGTACAGTCAGTAAATGTGGTGTCCCTCACACCTTATTATATTGAGCTGTTATGTTAGTCGTTTAATCAGCTTCCACTGCAGTGAGACTGTGAACTGGGTGTTCCATGCCTGCAGGGTGGGAAGCTGATTGGTAATTAAGCCAGGAAGTGTTTGCTGTTTGTGTACACCTTTGAGTGGTCTCTCTGTGTGTGGAGTGTGGACTCACATGATGGTTTCTTCTTTCACAGACTCGGTTTGTCGCGGCCACCTGGGGGGTGTCGGCGGGGTCCTTGGGTCCGAACTGTTTCTGGCTCCGGACCGTTAGTGCTGCTGGGAGCATACCGGCATTCCACCATGCCAGACCGCGCACTTATTTGTTTGTATTTTGCACATCACTGTTATGTTATTAAATTCAGTTATCCTTTGTACCGTGCTCTGCTTATTTTATACTGGGTCCTTCAAACGCTGGTCGGTTCTCCGTCCTGCGTCCGACACATAACAGTAGTCTCTGGCCAAACATCACGGACCCAGCGGTAGCAGAGGCGGTACCGCGCCGGGAAGGCGGCAGCAGACGTTCAGAAGTTATCTGGATCAGTTGCGGGTGCTCTCCGCCCGGATGGTGCGTGTCGAAGAACCCATTATTGAATACTGATTTGAGCTCTCTTGCAGCCGTGTTCCTGTGTTTGTTGCCTTATCCGTGGGTTGTGGTGGAGTGTGACTAGCGACGGCTTCGCGTCACACTCTGACCAGATAAGAGGTAAAACGGGAGCTGCATGAGTGGGTTGGTAATGGGTGAACGCGCAAGGCGGAGCTCTGTGGCACGGGTCGCTGTGCTTCCTGTTGTTACAGTTGTAGCCCCGTTTCCCCGGGTAAAGATAGCTACTGCATCTGTTGTGTCAGCTCCGGCGTAATTTAGTTGAAGCACATTTTGGTTGTGTGTTTACACATAGCTGCACACAAGAAAAGCAGCATGAGTTGTTTTCTGTTACCAAAGGGGTTTTATTTTCAGTACTTTGGCTCCCTCTGTTGGTGACTGAGTCACATTACCGTCATAGCTCTTAAGGTGGAACAGGTGTGTTCCATTTGTTTGAGCTTGACGGTATAAATCACTTATTAGTTTTGTGTTGGTTCATTTTTTGTGGGTGTTTTTTGAGTTGGTTTTTGGGTGAGATGTTTTACACTATTAGTGTTCTGGGGTCGTGATCCTGCAGTCTGTCTGGAGCATAAAAAAGGACGCAAATAACTTTATGTTAGTCTGTTAGTCTTTCTTTTTATTTCTTTTGGTTTCACCTCCCAGGGTTTGATGGGACGGTCCTCTGGGGGGTGATGGGGGGGTAATTGGGTTGTTTTTTTTTCTTTTTTCTCTTCTCCTCTGGCTCCAGCCGTGTGAGCCGTACGTGTTGGCGTTGCTGGAGTGGGGCAGTTTGGTTATGCTGGGCGTTTCCCAGGTAACCTCTGCACCCGGGAGGGGGGGGGGGGGGGGGGGTTTGGGGTATTTTTTTTTTTTTGTTCCCTCTCTTCTCCTCTGGCTCCAGCCGTGTGAGCCGTAGGTTGTCGGCGTTGGTGGAGTGGTGCAGTTTGGTTATGCTGGGCATTTCCCAGGTAACCTCTGCACCTGGGGGGGGGGGGGGGGTTGTTTTTTTTTGTTGTTGATTCCCTGTTCCACCTCCGGCTTCAGCGCGCCTTTGAGCTGTCTGCCATCGGCGTGGCTGAGGTTTGGGGCAGTGGATTATACCCGCAGCTGGTGGCTGGTTTGGAAGTCGGAGGGGTGGCGCCGTTTTGTGCCGTCTGCCATTACTGCTGTTCCACTCCTCCCGGTTGACTTCTGGGGTATAGTCGTGGTTGACACTGGACGTATTTCCAGTTTCCACTGCGCCGAGGGGGTGGGGTTGGGGTTGTTTTGTTTGTATGTTTTTTTTTCTTTTGTTTTTCCCCCCAGTTTCTGCCCTCAGGGTGTGACTGTGGTGTCCTCTGGGGGGGAAAGGGCTGTGGGTCCATCTAGCCATAGACGGCCGGGGCTGGGTCCATTAGTCATGAGGGGGGGCGTCTCCTGGGGTTTGATGGAACGGTCCTCTGGGAGGCGCTGGGAGTCCCCGTGGGTGACTTTGGATCCCAGAGGGACCTCGGCTGTGGTTATTACTCCTGGAGCTGGCGGGATGTCCTCTGGGGGGTGTTGGTCCCTACATGTCGTTGGGGGGGGGGGGGGTGTTAGTGCTTTTTATTTGCAAGCTTAAGTTTGGGTTGTTTTTCTTTTCTCCTCTTCCCGGGGTTTGATGGGACGGTCCTCTGGGGGGGGGGGGGGGGTGGTTTGGTTGTTTGTGTTTGTCTTTTTTGTTTTATGACTAATCAGACTTTAAACATGGTTGGACAAAGGCTGACCGCACAGGTTCAAGAACTCCTGGCCACACCTGTGCAAAATGACTGACAGAAACAAGACAGAAAGATGCAGTCAGAGGAGAAGACGTCAACCGTTCTGTTAGATGAAGATTCTGTTGGAAGATGAATGCAGATACGGTTTCCAGCCATGGTCCCTGGAGGGGGGTGTTTCTCCTGGGCCAGGTTTGTGTGGTCGCTGGGAGGCTTCCCGTGAGGGTGGGGTGCTGTTGTATGGCTGGGGGTGCCTGGCTGCCTTTTGTTTCTGTCTTCTGTTCTGTCTTTTGTTTTTCCTTCCAGGTGGCTTGCGTTTAGGACTGAGTGGCTGAGTTATCAGGACCTCACCCTGATCACCTGAAGCTTGTTATGTGCAGCTCGTCAGGACTCACAGCTGTGGTGCATCTACATGGATTGGAGCATGGTTGCATTCAAGTCTGGAGTACACAGTGTGTATTTGCCAGAGACTGGACCTTGTGACCAGACGGGTGAGATCGTCGTCTTGAGAGCCATCTCATCATCATGGATGCAGAGACCGTCCAGGTTTGATGCCATGGTCTGTGAAAGAGGAGGGGGTGAGGTCTCACGCTCGTCAGCACACTTCCTGAGGTACTTTAGGTTTTGTGACTAACATTAGTACAGTCAGTAAATGTGGTGTCCCTCACACCTTATTATATTGAGCTGTTATGTTAGTCGTTTAATCAGCTTCCACTGCAGTGAGACTGTGAACTGGGTGTTCCATGCCTGCAGGGTGGGAAGCTGATTGGTAATTAAGCCAGGAAGTGTTTGCTGTTTGTGTACACCTTTGAGTGGTCTCTCTGTGTGTGGAGTGTGGACTCACATGATGGTTTCTTCTTTCACAGACTCGGTTTGTCGCGGCCACCTGGGGGGTGTCGGCGGGGTCCTTGGGTCCGAACTGTTTCTGGCTCCGGACCGTTAGTGCTGCTGGGAGCACACCGGCATTCCACCACGCCAGACCGCGCACTTATTTGTTTGTATTTTGCACATCACTGTTATGTTATTAAATTCAGTTATCCTTTGTACCGTGCTCTGCTTATTTTATACTGGGTCCTTCAAACGCTGGTCGGTTCTCCGTCCTGCGTCCGACACATAACACCACTGTCTTGTTTGCACCCTACACAATATCGCTGCATTTGACCACTTATGGGGACCTCCACTCCCGTTGTGCAATATATACACAGCATGACTTCACATGGAAAAATGGTGTACTGTTTTGTTTTTGGCTGCAATCACCGAAGCAAAACTATTTTTTTCAGTTCCCTGTGGAGAAGGGAAAATGGGGCGAATGGGAGACGTCGTGTCAGTAAGTGTTAGCCTACACAGTGAACAATAGTCGCTCCGTTCTCTTGCCTACAAAACCGTCTCAATATGTTTGTGCTCCGGGTCATAAACAAGCCGCAACACATGTCCACTTTCCCACCGTATCGTCACTTTTTCTTTGCATTTTCACTTTGTTTGCGTATAATTTGCCCAAAAACTCAGAGAAAGCGCTATGTTATTTCTCCTGGAAGTAGAGAAATTACATCATACGTATGTGTCCCCTTTAGCACCCACCCTCAAATGAGACTGCAGTGCCTAATTCTTTGTGGCAGAGATTCAGCAATGTGTTGTATACAATCCTCAAAGATGTTAGTGCATATTAATGTGAAGACATCATGCAGTTGCCCATTCAACCGGTATGCCCATTCTCCTCTTACCTCTGGCATCAACAAGTCATTTTCATCCACACAACTGCCGCTCACTGGATACCTTCTCTTTTCTGGACCATTCTCTCTAAACCCTAGAGATGGCTGTGTGTGAAAATCCCAGTAGAGCAGCAGTTTCTGAAATACTCAGACCAGTCCGTCTGGCTCCAACAACCACACCATGTTCAAAGTCACTTAAATCCCCTTTCTTCCCCATTCTGATGCTCGGTTTGAACTTCAGTAAGTCATCTTCACCGCATCTAGATGCCGAAATGTACTGAGATGCTGGCATGTAATTGGTTGATTAGCTATTTGTGTTTACAAGCAATTGAATAGATGTACCTTCTGAAAATGAAAACAACTGAAAATGAATCAAAAACAAGTTAAAAACACAGGTAAAAAAGCAAAATAAAAGAATAAAATTTAAAAAGAATTCAAAAGAGTAGAATAAAACACTATATTAACCATAGCACTGATAGAAAAAAATATGTTTTTAGTCTTGACTTGAAGGTCTCCACAGTATCAGACTGTCTTATCGACACTGGGAGATCATTCCACAATACTGGTGCACGATATGAAAAGGCCATTTTACGGACAGACTTTTTCTTTACTGATGGAACACAAAGCAGTCCTGTATCATGTGATCACAAAGCCCAGGATGGTACATAGGGTTTAATCAGATCAGCTAAATAAGTCAGTGCCAGTCCATGAACAACTTTATAGGCTAATAATAGAACCTTAAAGTCTGATCTCACAGAGACAGGTAGCCAATGGAGGGATGCCAGAACAGATGTAATATGGTCAAACTTTCTGCTCCATGTCAAAAGGCTGGCAGCAGCATTCTGAACTAACTGGAGACCCCTGATACTGGACTGCAGCAACCCTGAAAATAGGACATTACAATAATCCAATCTGGAGGAAACAAAGCATGATACAGGGTCTCAGCATCGTCTCAGCATCAGCCATGGACAAAATTGGACAAATCCTCATTATATTTTACAAATGGAAGAAAGCACCTCTTGTAACATCCCTAATATGAAGACCAAAGGACAACACAGGGTCAAAAATCACCCCAAGGTTCCTCATCATACGGACAGTATGATGCACGACACACAAACCTAAACCAAGCGCTAGCTGATCAAATTGATGGTGATATCTTGCTGGACCAAGAACCATAATTTCAGTCTTAAGAGAATTTAGAAGTCGGAAGTTACTAGACATCCAACCTCTCACTGATGCAAGGCAATCTAGTGTTTTTATAGAATTGAGATTATCAGCAGTTATCACCATATACAGTACAATTGAGTATGATCAGCCAGCAATGAAAGGCAATCCCAAAACGCCCCAGTATATGACCAAGGGGTGCTATATAAAGGGAGAAGAGCAGGGAGCCCAAGACAGATCCCTGTGGAACCCAAATTTCATATCACTAAGGTTAGAAGTAGTGTTACCATACAAAACACAATGAGAGTGACTGGATAGATATGATGTGAGCCATGCAAGTGCACTTCCAGTAATCCCAAAGTAATTCTCCAACCTATCAAGTAAAACATGATGATCCATGGTATCAAATGCACACTGAGATCTAACAGCACCAAAACTGGTGCCTGAATCTATTTCAAGCAGAAGATCATTCACTACTTTAGTAAGAGCTGTCTCTGTGGAGTGGTATTTTCTAAAAGCAGACTGCAGTGGCTCAAAAAGATTATTCTCAGTAAGGTGGTCCACAAGCTGCCGTGAGAGAGCAAAATGATAGATTTGATATCATCTTATAATTTTTCAGTACACTCGGGTCAAGATTAGGTTTCTTAAATAATGGTTTAATCACTGCGTATTTAAAACATTTAGGAACAGATTCAGAAGTTAATCAAAGATTAACAATTTCCAGCACTGTCGGCCCAATAGGCCACAGGTCCTTAAACAGTTTTGTTGGGATGGGATCAAGTAAACAGGCTGTGCTTTTTGCAGACATTACAAGTTCCGTCAGCACACCTAGCCAGATACCATCAAACTCTGTAAATCTAGGTGACACCCCAGCAATGGCACCCACCTCAGTAGCAGGGTGCAGTGGGTGAACCAGCGCATGCTGGGATGTGTTTAACCTAAAATCTTTGGTAATCCAAAGAATGTTGTGTTGAAAATGGAGAACGACTTACAAGTGGCTGTCCATGAAGAAGTATTGCTAACGTATTGAACAAGAACTTTGAGTTATACTTGTTTTTATTTATCAAATCAGAGTAATAGGCCCACTTTGTCGTCAATAGTGCATGCTTATAGTCTAAGATGGCATTGCAGTATTGATGGAATACTTCAATTGTACGCAAGCAAATTGAGTTTTAGCAGTGACGGGTTATTCCCTAATTTACCAATTCATGCAACAAGAAGTGAAATGAGTTTAATCTGCACATTATTTATTTATAAAGGCACTCGTGTTAAGGAGAACAACTACCGAGCTAATTAATGTCAATATACTAGCCACAAAATGCAGGGGTTGTGGAAAAGTGGTTTGTGCACTTGGAAGGTTTGCGGTTCAAACCCCACCCTTGCCACATTTCTTCAAGTAATGTGGAATTGCATCAGGAAGGGCGTAAAACGTGTGCCAATTCAATATGCAGATCCACCTCAGATTTGCTGTGATGACACAGAGTGCAGCCAAAGGAACTTACTATACTGAACTTACTATACTTTAAGCCCCTGGACATTGTCTTACAAAGAAGACCTGAGAGATCGGCTACAATTTCCCAGAAGGTACAGCTGAGATGCAAGACTAGATTTGATGTTTTGGTAAAAGAAAATTCTTCTCTATACTTCTTCATCATGAAACTGTATAACTAGTTACTGTATATAACATGCAAAACGTGCACGATGCACAATTTCTCTAATCACAGCCACAGAAGCCTATAACATCTTCTGAGTTGTCTGGGTGTCTTGGTGGCTTTCCTCACTTTTCCTCTTGCACAGTCAACGCAGTTTTGGAGAACTGTCCACGCCACACAGATTTACCAAAGAGTGCCATACTGTTTGTATTTCTTCATAATTGATGGAAATAAAGTCCAAAACATATCCAGTGACTTGGAAATAATGATAATAATAATGAATTGGATTCATAAATCTCCTTATTATCACGAGATACCCACAGCGCTTACAAATTGCATTATTATTCATTCACTCACACATTGGTGGTGGTAAGCTAATATGCATATGTCGCGGACATGAATGAGCGAAGCTCATCAGTATCTCACCATGTCATTTAGGTTCTTCAGACTTTATTTTGAGCAAATGCTCCAGGGGAGCATTAGTATGTCAAAAACCTTTCAGCTTTTTAAAACCCCCTGTCTTTTTAAGCAGTTTTCTTTATTTGCCTCTCACATACTTGGAAAAGCTCCTCACCATCGAACCATGTCCTTTAGGTCCTTCAGACGTTTTTCAGTAAAATGGTTCTTGGGAGCATGAGCATGACTAAAACCTTTTAGCTTCGGGGGGGGCTCTGGCCCCCATACTCTCCACCTTTTTAACAGTGTTAGATAAAATCACACTTAAGTAAAAGTACAGATACCCATTAAAAAAAATGACTTTGGCAGAAGTTCAAGTCACTGATTGAAATGCTACTCAAATTAAAGTCCTAAAGTATCTAGTATTTATTGTACTTAAGTATGGCAAGTAATGTACAACTAAATGTACTCAAGTATTGAAAGTAAAAGTACAAGTAAATGTTAATAATCAAAAACTGACTGATTTTTTTTTAATATATTACAAAGTTTATCTAGGCTTGTAAATGACTGGTAGTATTAGTCAAAATACTGAAAATTGTGCACATCACACAAAAACACTTCAGAAACAAGGTTTCAAAACCTAAACAAGAGTAGGCTACTCACTAGGTGTTCACAGGAAACATTTATTTATTTCTATAAGTATTTATTTATTTTCATTGTTACATGGTTTTATCTTTTCTGTTGTGTTTTGTTTCATTAGGTTCTTTTTGTCTCTTTCTCTAAAATTGTATTGTAACATTATTAGTCTATTATTATTGTCTATTATTGACTATTATGTTGACTATTATTGTTGTTGCTATAATATATGAATAAAAAATTACAATTTGACTCTTTTACGACAACAAACACTGAGCCATTAATTATACAGAAAACAAATCAACACAAACGTGTTGATGCAAACAGCTAATGCTAACTTTAACATTGAAAACGCCATAGACATGCTAATGCGTTAGCATCGGTCCCGTTTTTAAGTTATAAATACATCTATCAACTGTTCCAGAAGACCATAACAGGTCGGTTTAACATAAAAATATTAAATATTACTCACAGACATATGCTCTTCAGGGTTTTAGCGGGGAAAAATTAGGATAAAGCAAAATAAAAAACAATGAATCCACGAATTGTCTGATCTGCGGATCACTGCTTCGATTGGTTCAAGGTTCAAAGCAAAGCCGCGCTGCAGAAAAGTTACAGACCCACTGCAGGTCTGTAATCAATGTAGAGAAATGATCATTTTCCTGACAAACACCCCCCAAGTGCGCAAGTGCAAAAAAGCCTACCGGACATGCCTCATGACAAATCAGCCTGACTTCGTTGCAGTCACTATAATCAGTGGTGTCTCTGGGAGAAAACACAACTTTTTTCGTGTGTGTGTGTGGGGGGGGTTTGTAATGAGTAACGGCATGGCGCAGTATCGGAGTAGAAGTATGCAATTAAGGTCGGAAATGTAGTGAAGTAAAAGTGAAAGTAAGCTGAATTTAAAAAACTCAAGTAAAGTACAAAGTCTCCCAAAACATACTTAAGTACAGTAGTGAAGTATTTTTACTTTGTTACTGTACAACACTGCTTTTTAATCATTTTTCGTTTTTCTTTGTTTTTCTTTTTAGCTTACCCCCCCCCCCCCCCCCCCCCCATTACAGCCCTCTTAACCTCCTGCCACTTTAAGCATTTTTTTAATGTAGATGTAAATTAATATTCAAAGTTTTCAGCTGGTTGACATTAGGGCTGTACAATATGGCTAAATTATCATATCTTAATATTGTCATAGAAATTGTCATGTGAATGTCACTCATGCTGTCCATTTTCTTGAGCCGCTTAGGTCGGTAGGAAGAGTTCCCATGGGATAAAAAAGCTTTTCAACCTACCATCCCTGGTTCTCAAGACCAGGCACCTAAGTGGCTCTACTGTCTCTTTTTTTTTTCTTTTTTTTTTTTAGATATTTAGGTGTACCTTAGTAAACACTAGTAGAGTTCCACTTTAGATTTGGAATGTATAATAGAAGATATACCTTACTGAATTTTCATATCAATATGATATATGATATGACTATGATTTGACACAAAGTGCAGCAACAATGAAAATTAAACATTCTTAAACAAAACAGTAATACCACACTCATTTTACACTCATCATAAGGTTAGGATACTGTGCCCTCCAAAATATTGGAACATTTGGTGTTTCACACATTTTAATTTGTTTATGCCATTTTAAATACAAGAAATACAAAAATAAAGAATTAACATTTCTAAAATTATCTTCCTCAAACTCAAACTGAAAGCAAATCTCTAAAACTTGATAAAACCTGTAAATAATAATCAGTTTTATTGCCAGTTTTCTTTAGACAAGTCAGGGGATGGAAACATGAACATTTTAAGTCACTGAATATGTCTTGGACTTTATTTACATCAACTATGAAGAAATACAAAACTTACTTTCACCAAAACATCAAATCTAGGCTTTCATCTCAAATGTAGTTTCTGACAAATTGCAGCTGAACTTTCAGGTCTTCTTTTGAAAACAATCCTCCTCTACACCACTTCATCAGGAAGCTGGGTTTTATATTTTTAATTAATTTATATCAAGTTGTAGAGATCTGCTTTCAGTTTGAGTTAAGAAAATCATTTTAGAAAAAAAAATGTATTCGAAATGGAATAAACAAATTAAAATGTGTGAAATACCAAGTGCTCCAATACTTTTGAGGGCAATTGAGAAACACTGAGGATCAGCATTTTACTTTTTATATATAGTGCAGCAGATAAGAGAATATTTAGAGTGGAATCCTGCAAATGGTGATACAAGCATCAAATCTGTCATAAATAATCCCTAGACATTAACTCTTTTAAAAAAACTGATTGGCCACTTGAATTTTCAATAGGCAGCCAGGTAGGGGTCAACTGAAGAATTACACAGGGGTCAAAATAAGGGTTGGGCAACTTGTTGCAGAAAGGGCCAAGAGGGTGCAGGTTTTCTTTGCAGCCACTGACTTCACCAGGTGATTTTACTGATTAATATCACTTTGAGCAGATGGAATCAGTTAATCAGTGAAATCACCTGGTGGAATCAGTGGCTGCAAAGAAAACCTGCACCCTCTTGGTCCTTTCTGCAACAAGTTGCCCACCTCTGGTCTAAATTAAAAGATGCTCCAATCATATAGAAAACTACACATTATTTGCCTGATCATAAAGATTCCAAAAAAGGTGATATAGTTTGGACAATCTGTGACTGAATGTTATGGAGACAAGAATGGTGACAAAGGTCAGTTTCAGTTTGTACAGGGGTCAAAAGTTAAAGTTGCTCCATTAATTTTGCTCCACCTGTATTTGTGCAGAATTTGATGCTTGTATCACCATTTGAAGGATTGTTTCAGTTATTTGCTGCACATATAAGCCAAAAACAATAAGCCACCTGAATTAAAGGAGAAATGCTGCTTTTAACAACCTGGACCTCATTTCTAACATAAAATACGGTCGTTTACTCAACAATTTAAGTTTGGTGTGATTAGAAGTCCATAGTTCAAACGATGTGTTCAGTTCAAATCTGGAGCAAACATTTTTCTGCTAAGGTGGATTAGAACTTTTTGTGGTACACAACACAAACTACTGGACAGGAGGAACCTAGCAGTCAATGTGACTCACTGATTTCAAAATGCAGCTCTTTCAACCAGACGTGTGGTGCTGTGACATGTCAATCATCTGTGTCCAATCAGATTTCAGGAGAGGCCAGTGAAACCCCAGCCTCCGCTCTAGCTCCACCCATGCCAGGAAGTGTTTGACATTTGAACATTTCCTGTTGCACTGTGATTGATAAATTGGCACTTCCTGTTTGAGTGTGAGCTTGCCACTGAGTTCCCGCGAGATTCCATGGGATCTCATCTGTCAATCCAGGAAGTGTTTGACATTTGAACAATTCCTGTTTTACTGTGGATTTGAAAATTGGCACTTCCTGTTTAGGACTCCCTGTACCATGAGTGAGCTTCGCGCTTCTGTGCGAGGCTTCACTCATACTAGTGTAGCCACAGCTGCCCTGGGGCAGACTGATGGAAGCGTGGCTGCCATTCTGCACCTACGGACCCTCCGACCACTACCTCATTCATACACATTCATAAATTGGCAAAAAAGCAGACCTGAATAAGCAAAAAAGAAGACCTGAAAGTTCACCAACAATTTGCCAGAAGGTACACCTAAGATACAAGCCTAGATTTGATGTTTTAGTGAAAGAAGACCCTCGTCTATACCACTTCATCATGAAGCTGTATAACTGGAGATAAAAAACACAGAGTTTGCACTATGCGCAATTTCTTCAGTCACAGCCACAGAAGCCTAAAGCTTTTTCTGCGTTGTCTGGGTGTCTTTCCTCACTGTTCTCCTTCTTGCACAGTCACTCAGTTTTTGAGAACTGTCCACTCCACACAGATTTACCATAGAGTGCCATACTGTTTGTATTTCTTCATAACTGATGTAAATAAAGTTCAAGACATATTCAGTGACTTGGAAATGTTCAGGTATCCACCTCCTGACTTGTCTGAAGAAAACTGGAAATTTAACTGATTATTTACAGGTATTATACCAAAGGGGCTGATTACTTATGCAACCCATCATGTTGGCTTTTATATTTTTAATTAATTAATATCAAGTTGTAGAGATGTGTTTTCAGCTTGAGTCTAAGGAAGATAATTTTGTGTTAAAGTTGTGTGTGTTATACATCATACGGATAAAGTGAGGAATCTTGGGGTAATTTTTGATCCTATGTTGTCTTTTGACCTCCACATTAGAGACATTACGAGGACTGCTTTCTTCCATTTGCAAAATATAGCGAACATTCGTCCCATCCTGTCTTTGGCTCATGCTGAGACTTTGATTCATGCATTTGTCTCTTCTAGATTGGACTATTGTAATGGTCTATTTTCTGGTTTACCGCAGTCCAGGATTAGGGGTCTTCAACTGGTTCATAATGCTGCTGCCAGACTTTTGACACAAAGCAGAAAGTTCGACCACATTACGTTTTGGCGTCCCTGCACTGGCTCCTAGTCCCTGCAAGATCGGATTTTAAGGTACTGTTATTAGTTTATAAGATTGTTCATGGACTTGCACCTCCCTATCTGGGTGAGCTGGTAAGCCACTATGTACCAGCCCGGGCCCTGCGTTCTCAGGGTGCAGGACTTCTATGTGTTCCCAGGGTGAATAAAAAGTCTGCCGGTCACAGAGCTTTCTCCTACCATGCCCCAGCCCTGTGGAACGATCTCCCGGCACACGTATGGCAGTCGGATACCATGGAGACTCATTTGTTTTCCTTGTTTTATCATTACTGTTATGATGTGATTTTATGTTTGTATTCTTTTATGGTTTTGTCTTTTTATTGTGTTTTTAAATTTTTAATTCAGTTTCTTTTTATGTTCTGTGAAGTGCCTTGAGACGATTTCATCATGAATTGGTGCTATATAAATTAATAAATTTGATTTTGATTTGATCATTTTAGAAATTTTTATATTGAGAAGTCTGATTTACTTTTTGTATTTGAAACACCATAAACAAATTAAAATGCATGAAATACCAAGGGGCTGAATAGTATTCAGTATATTATTTATATTATACAAATAATGGAGGGTAAGGAGTCCATCATAGTGAAATATTGGATGAAGAAAAGTTATATTGGACAATATATATATATTGACAACATGAAAAGTTTTTCTTGATATTTTTTGCAAATTTATTTTAAAAAAATAAGAAATCACGTGGCCATAAGTATTCACACCCTTTGCTCAATACTTTGTTGTTGCAATTTGGCAGCAATTACAGCCTCAAGTCATCTTGAATATGATGCAACAAGCTTGGTGCATCGTTGGGCAGTTTTGCCCATTTCTCTTTGCAGCACCTCTCAAGCTCCATCAGGTTGGATGGGGAGCACTGGTGTGCAGCCATTTTCAGATCTCTCCAGAGATGTTCAATGGGATTCAGGTCTGGGTTCTGACTGGGCCACTCAAGGACATTCACAGAGTTGTCTTGATGTCACTCCTTTAATATTTTGGCTGTGTGCTTAGGGTCATTGTCCTGCTGAAAGATGAACCGTTGCCCCATTCTGAGATTAAGAGCGCTCTTGAGCAGGTTTTCATCCAGGATGTCTCTGTACATTGCTGCACTCATCTCTCCCTCAATCCTGACTAGTCTCCCAGTTCTTGCTGCTGAAAAACATCTTCACAGCATGATGGTGCTACCACCATGCTTCACTATAGGGATGGTGTCTGGTTTCCTCCAAACATGATGCCAGCCATTCACCCCAAAGTGTTCAATCTTTGTCTCATCAAACCAGAGAATTTTGTTTCTCATGGTCTGAGAGTCCTTCAGTTGCCTTTTGGCAAACTCCAGGTAGGCTGCCATGTGCCTTTTACTAAAGAGTGGCTTCCGTCTGACTACTCTACCTTACAGGCCTGATTGGTGGATTGCTGGTTGCCTGGAAGGTTCTCCTCTCTCCACAGTGCTAACATGGGATTTTCATGTAAAGGTAGATAGGTCTTGTAACAGAGAACTCTTCAAATATGACTATAATCGTGCTGATTACAGTAAACTATGTAACATGCTTGGTAATGTTGACTGGTCATATGTTTTGAACTGTAATCATGTTGATGCAGCATGGAACTTTTTTCATGAACAAATTAGTATTGCTGTTACCGAGTGTGCCGTTAATTGGGATAACTAGTGGTAGTAAGATAAATCCACCTTGGTTAAACTGGTCTGTTAAAAAGGTGTATCAGAAAAAAGTATTTCACATGGAAAAAGTATCAAGAAACCAAATCCTATTCTTGGTACCAAGAGTATGTTAAATCAAGGAATACAGCAAACAAAAAAATTTGAGCTGCAAAAAGAGAGTTTGAAAGAAATCTCTGTTAAAGGGTGAAAAAAGAACCCTAAAGCTTTCTACATGTATGTGAATACTAAGACAAAAAACAGGTCAAGAATTAGCAAACTTAAGGAAGAAAATGGTCCTGTCTTAAGTGATAGTCATGAAACTGCTGCTGAATTAAATATCTTTTTTCAAAATAAATAGCTTTACATTGTATCCTAAGGCCATCCCCTGACCAGTGTAAACTCCCGGATATCTGGAAGCGTGCTAATGTTACTCCTATTTTTAAGAAGGGTGACAAAGCTGTCACTGGTAATTACAGGCCTGTGAGCTTGACTTCACAAGTTTGCAAGTTATGTGAAAAACTTCTTAAGGGACAAATTTGCATCTGTTCTTGAACAACCAGCATGGCTTCGAAGAGGCAAGTCATGTCTGACTAATTTGCTTGTTACATTGGAAGAGTGGACAAAATTTTATGATGAGGGACTGCCTTTTGACATCCTTTACCTAGATTGCAAAAAAGCGTTTGATTCCGTGCCTCATGCAAAATTGATTTACAAACTGAGAAAATGTGGTAGCTTTGTAACTGGATCGTGGATTTTCTTAGGGACAGGCAGCAGTGTGTCTGTATAAGCGAAGTGCGCATCGCATCTGTGCATACGTGCGTCAAACGGGGGCAAAAATCCCAGCTACCACACTCACACTGCTCCCATTGACTTTCGTATACAGTAGCATTAGCGGACTGTAAAAGTTAAGGCTTTTACAGGGATTGTTTCAAAGGCATTAAGCCTTAAGCGATACATACAATAATGGCAGGGGCGCATTGTGCTCTTTTCAAATACTCGAACGGAATTTATAGGCTTGAAAGTTGGCTGAAAACACACGATTGCAAACCTCCGCCAAGTCCAAACAAAGACGGAAAAAAGAAGAAATGTGGTCGTAAACCTCTGTTCATTCTACACAATTTCGCCACAGAAAAGAAAGATCCAGACAGACGTAAAAGACGGACTAAAATTGTAAATTTCTTGCACACATTTATTTTGTCAATATCCTGAAACCGTGCCGCCGTAAAATTGACATGTTCTATAAACAAACTGCATGCATGCACATATTGTATGTCTGTCAACTTATCAAAACAAACGTGACACCAAAGAGGTTATATGTGAGACTCACCGTCATTGTCGTCATTATGAAGCCGACGGAGTTGCGATTTCTCATCCCTGCTTAGCAAATACGAGGTCTGTTAGAAAAGTATCCTACCTTTTTATTTTTTTTCAAAAACCTGATGGATTTGAATCACGTATGCTTGCATGAGCCAACCTTGAACCTTTGTGCGCATGCGTGAGTTTTTTCACGCCTGTCGGTTGTGTCATTTGCTTGTAAGCAGCCTTTGTGTGAGGATGGGTGTTGTCTCTCGTCGTTTTTTCTTTGCAAGGAAATGGCAGAACAACTGGAGCAGCGCGACTGCATCAAATTTTGCCAGAAACTAGGCGACAGCCAGGTGGAAACCATTCAGATTATTCAGACGGCTTTCGGTGACGATGCTATGGGCATCACACAGATTAAGGAGCGGTACAACCGGTTTAAAGATGACGGCACAATGGTGGAGAGCGCGACACGCTCCGGGCAGCCATCAACATGCTGAAATGACCAGATCATTTCCAAAGTGAACGCTGTGGTGATGTGGGACCATCTTATGACTATCTGAGAAATTGTGGAAGAGCTGCTCCAGTCATTCCACCAATTACTTGCAAAGAAAAAATGATGAGCGACTACACCCATCCTCACACAAAGGCTGCTTACAGGCAAATGACGCAATTAACAGGCATGAAAAAATCCATGCATGCGCACGAAGGTTCAAGGTTGGCTCATGCAAGCACACGTGATTCAAATCCATCAGGTTTTTGAAAAAAATAAAAAGGTCCAATACTTTTCTAACAGACCTCGAATTCTGCAATATCCACAGTTTCAGTCTCTGGACTTCGTCTAACCATCCGTCAGTTGCCTTCAAGGGGTCAGAAATTTGTTTGTCTCCAACTATCAACAAGGACCGGTCATTTTCGACAGCAGCGCTCTCTTCCTCCGTTGGCACTAACGGTACTTTCTGTACAGATGCAGCACACGCAAGCACAACCAGCTCTTCTTTCCATTTCTGTCCACTGCCGTACGTAGTCCTGGTTGTAACAGGCAAGCCGCGGAGCTTACAAAAACGCTTTAAATCATCAACTTTCCAGCGGTTGAAATGATCTAAATCACAGCACTCCTTCCACCGCCATAGCTTGTGGGTGGTAGCTGAAAAATTTAGCCTACCAATAATGCACCACGCGGCCTGAGATGTGCACTTCGCTTATTAATGAAGCACAGTCACCTGGGATGCAGATCACTAGCGGCATCCCCCAAGGGTCGGTCATTGGACTGGTATTTTTTTCTTTTATTTATTAGTGACATGGGGTCATTAATAAATAAAAACATTTTGCTGATGATACTAAGGTATATCACCCCATTCTCTCCTTGATTGAAGAAAGATATAGATAATCTTCTATTATGGTCAAGTGACTGGCTGCTTGGCTTCAATGAACAAAAATGCAAAGTTTTTCATATGGGAAAAAACAGTGTTATGATTATACAATGAATGGAAAAAATCTAGAAACAGCTACGGAAGAGAAGGATCTTGGCGTGCTAACAGGGTTGAGCCGGAGTATCCGGTACAGAAAAAGCATTTTTGATGAGCACAAGCATGATCTCAATAAAACTCATCAATATCTGTGCTCATGCTGTTGGAAAATTCTCATTGGCTAACTGACTCTCTTCACGATCACACACAGCGCCCACCGCTCCCTACACAGACACATCTCTGCAGCTTCTCACACACATACACACACACACACACGCACACACACACACACAGGATTTCTCTCTGTGCTTGGCTGGACTCTGCCTCACATTGCTCTGTCAGTACTCTAAATTTTGTGCTTTTTCGGTTTGTCTGATATTTAAAATTACTTGGTGAACTTTTTTTGTATCTTACGCGATGCTTTTGACTAGACAGAGCTGAAAACAGCCCATGTTGCATCAGTCACTACCTCCACTATGTTCGGGTTTTTTTTATTTATTTATTTATTTATTTATTTATTTATTTTTTAACCATTTGTTTGCTCTTCATTTGGTTTGGTGATATAAAGTCAGTTGGAAAACTTTGTTCCTACTGAACGCAGTGCTCTTGAGAAGGATGCAGTGAACAAGGCTGACATATTATTTCCCTGTTTGCCATCACTGGATGTTTGTATGAATCACCAAGTTCACACAGATCATTAAAAAATAAACAGTCTTACACACCACTTACACACATACACACATGTAGCTGAAAACATAAAGTAGCCTATATTAATATTTTCATTGAATATGCTGCATGCAGTATCTGACACTTTCTCACTGCAGTTCATAAAAATAAATTGGTCAGTCGAACAACCTCTCTCCCTCTCACACAGTCACTCAGTCACACACAGACAAACATGCACACACATACACACATATAGCTGAACACACAAAGTAGCCTATATTAATATTTTTATTGAATATGCTGCATGCAGTATCTGACACTTTCTCACTGCAGTTCATAAAAATAAATTGGTCAGTCGAACAACCTCTCTCCCTCTCACACAGTCACTCAGTCACACACACACAGACAAACATGCACACACATACACACATATAGCTGAACACACAAAGTAGCCTATATTAATATTTTTATTGTATATGGCTGCATGCAGTGTCTGACACTTTCTCACTGCAGTTAATAAAAATAAACTGGTCAGTCGAACAACCTCTCTCTCTCCCTCTCAGACAGTCTCACACACACATGCACACAGAAACAGTCATGCACACGCATACACACACACACACACACACACACACCTTAATCAATATTGTTTACCTTTGTGTGGAAAAAATGCCAAGAACGTTAGGTAGTAAATAACTAATTACAGTTTGATCATAAAATTGAAAAAAAGAAAGCTGTGTTGAGTATGACAACTCTTGTTCATGCATACTTAGTAGTTCATAATTTCCTGCTACATTGAATGTCAATTCTGAGGCTGTTCTGTAAATATTCATTCATACACTTAAGAATATTCATGTTCTGAGTTCATAAAAAACTTGTTCTGTAAATAGTTCTCTTACTTTTGTGATCAAAAACATTGATTTGAATCTTAATTTTGAGGCTTTTCTGTAAATAGTTTTCAAATAAACAATAAATATAGCAACTTCTGATCAATCCATATCAATTTCAGACTTAAAATAATGTACCGATTTAAGCCCCAGCCATTTTGGGCTAAACCACGCCCACTTCCGGTGTGGCCCCGCCCACTACACGTACACATACGGATACAGATAATTTAGATGGTGGAACAGATACAGATAGTGATGTACTTGCTACAGTGTTTTGGGAATGATATATAGAGCCTTTTCTTATTTAGACAAGGAGTCCTTCCTTATTCTCTGTAAAAGCTTTGTACAGCCACACCTAGAATACCCTGTGCAGGCCTGGTCTCTTTATCTTGAACGAGACAAAAAAAAAAAAGTCTTCGAAAAAGTTCAAAGATGAGCTGAGCTAGTTCCTGAGTTATGTGATCTTCCTTACGAAGGTAGACTTGCCAGTTGGGGTTAACTTCCTTGGAGGACAGACGTGTTAGAGGTGACTCAACAGAAGTGTATAAAATTTTGAATGGTTACGATAATGTTGATTATGAGAACTTCTTTGAATTAGGAGGTATGCTGGCCTTAGAAGCCACCAGATCAAGCAAGGTTAAATGTACGACAAAACATTTTCAGCATCAGAACTGTACAATTGTGGAACAGACTTCCTAACAAAGTGGTACCCTCACCAAGTGTTAATGTTTTTAAAAGTAGATATGATAGTTATTTCACCATGTTATAACAGTTTTTTTTATTATGTTGTATTTTATCAGTTATGATGTGTGATTATATGCAAATAATGTATACTATTTTTTACACAGTAAAATGAAAAATTAATTATGAATTGTATTTTTTATTTGGCCAATTTAGTTGATGTCATGTTTTAAAACTGGCAACATTGAGATATATTTCCTTTGATTTACTGTTTATAGCACTTGAGGATAGACAATATTCTGTATAATTATCACTTTACCAAGGCGTTGCTAGGCTAGATTTACGTCAATGCTACCTGGCTATACCCGCCCACAGTAGCGAACGAGTATTGGCATACCCGCCCGCTGTGCGTCAACATATTATTATTATTATTATTATTATTATTATGACAGATATTTGCCCTCGTCTAACTCGGGCGAATATCTGTCATTTTGGGCAACTGGGCATTAACGTTGAGCCTCTGAAAATGCAGACCGCCCTCCAAAAGCATGTTATTGTATTATTACTGATGTATTATCTATGAGTCCTTGTTTTGAAGTTGCATTAATTCATATTCAGACAACTTTATTGATCCCTAAAAGGGCAATTCATTTCACACCCAGTTACTTCAGACAAATATACAACAATTAATCCACAATTATTACTCAAACATAATAATGGCACACATCAGAATTAAACAACCACACATATACACTTGATTGTTTATCCATTTTAAACACATCAGCGATTGACTTTGCTTTCAAAAAAGCCACATATAGATTGCCATGTGAGACCACTTGACTTTTAATGTTTGATTTACCGCAGGCCCGGATCCAGACCAGTTTTTTACGCATCATTCGTCATCGGTTAAAAAAAACAAAAAAAAACTTGAATAATCCCGAATAGTGGCGAATGTGTCCCCGCGGTGAACACGGCTTTTTGGTGGTTTTCATGTCAACCTATAGTCCGTAAATGATACAGATTTTTCCGAGTTTCAGAGTCATAACGGACGTACAAATAAAGTCGGATATTCAGGGTTTGGTCTGCAGCGGCTCTGTAATCAACTGTTTCTGCAGCGCGACTCCACTTTGAAGCTGTGAACCATTGAAGCAATGCTTTGATTCAATGGCTCGTGGCTCTTTGAAATATCATGAGTCACTTTTGTGTGGATTAAAGTCACTAACTGGGACTCATGTCTTATTGCAGTCAATAAACAAGAATCGTTTATTGACTCCGTTCTGTTGTCACAGTTCCAAACGCTGAGCAGCCGAGACAGAGTCCAGTCAGAATAACTTCAAAACAAATTGCAGCTTTAAATAAAATGACACCTCGTACAAACGTTGTAATACAGACAAGAAACTACAATCGACTAAAACATTTTTTTCCTCCCAAAATGAAACGTGCTGTATTTCTTTACAAATTACATCCTGAAGTGCTGTAAGCACTCAGCTCAGATATATGGAGTGACAGTTATGCCAATAATGTCTGAAAGGAAATGCTTTTGACAAAAACTACAGATTTTGTTTATTTTTATTTATGTCCAGAGATCATGGATCCACCATGTAGAGTTTATTATGTCCAAAGTTTAAGGATCCAGTGACCAATTTCATATTTATTTACTTTAAGACTCAATAAAATGTTCAATTTCAATTCAATCGGCTTATAAAGTGCCAAATCATAACAAAACATAACAAATCATAACAAAATCTAAATATACTAAAACAAATACATCACAACTGTACACATTAGGGTGGTCCATAAAAATGGTCAAAAAATTTTTTTCAAAAAACGTCAAGTCTCACCCTCTAAATTTGTTGTACCTAACATAAAAACACATCATGTACAATTTCATAAAACTCTAATAATTTTTACTGGTAGCACACAGCCCTTAAAGATTTTGCTCGCAATAACTTTGTCATATAGTATGGTCATTTCTAGATATTTCCAAATTATTTCTGTCAGTTTAATATTGATATGTCAGGACAGAAATTATGGCAATACATTGGAAAATCAAATCTTTTCATATCCCATAAAATAGTTAACACTAAAACATGAATTGTGAGATGCAGTTCTTCTCATACATTTATCATGCTCCTACAATAACTACATACTGGGGTAGCGAAGATTTTGTAACAATCAAACATTGCATTTTCATTTTATTGATGAAATACTGTTTCATTATTGATAAATTTAAATAAGTCTATGCTTTATATATTTCCACATATATTTTGATCTAGCTCCAAACAATAATATTCTTTATGCCTTGCAGTACTTAATATTCAAAAATGTATGAATCAGCACAAGAACCAATTATACAGCTGTGTAACATAAGAGAACATCCTTTACATGATAATGATATTTAAGTTGCTTGCATCATGACCAAGACTTGCTGCCGTTTCAGTCAGAATATAGGTGGCACTTCTGTCTGTTGTTTTGGTCCTATCCAATGCTGCTGCAAGTCCTGGTGTTACAACAGCTTTAATTTTACTGGTTTTTTGTGGCACTGGCATAACAAATTCTTCATCTGGACTTTCTGTGTTCTCTTCACTCTGGCTGGAGACAGTGTCAGGTAGTGAGACATTAGATGGTCCAGGCTCCTCCAGTTTCTCTTTGTATTTTGCTTCTGCAGCTTTCCTTTTTTCTGCTCTTTGTTCTTTGGCAGTTTGTATTTTATCTATGCCTGCCATGCATCCCCTTCTACCTTTCTCTCGCTGAGCAAGTAGGAACTGTCTGTCATCTTCAAACTTTATCATTGTTAGGACATCCTGATGTGCCATGTCAAACAAGTCCTCCAAAGATTCACAAAACACTGTTTCATCTTTCTTCTGCTTGTCTGTATTGCGATTCTTGGTCTTTTTCAATGTTTTCCATTTTCCGAACACCTTTTCTAACTTTGTGATCAGATGCTGCTTTGCCCTCAGTGGGATTCTAGCTCTCTCCCAAAAAGGAATTGCCATGTCTATAGAGGTCACAGCAGCATCATGGACAGTTTTCTTCAAATCAGTGTGTTTGAAGAAAAATACCTTGAGTATTTGCCCATTTGAGGGCAATTTGTTTCCCTTTATTTCAGTCGGTGGAACCAATAAGGTATACAGATGTTCTACTTTGAGTAGCTGACATGTTTTACTGACGTTTCCAGTTAATGGTTAAGCATGTTAAGTCAGCAAGTGTCTCTTTTTACATTTATCTCATGTTAGATTCACCATCACCAAAGATCTGAAAGAAAAGAAGCTGTGAATTGAAGCAAATTTTCAGCTTGTAGCCTAAAATAACATTTTTGAAAGTATGTTGTTTGTGAGAAATATTTAAACCCAGGTATAGTTTTAAATTGAATATAAAATTATACTTTAGTTACACTCAGGTGGTTAACTTCTATCCTCTTTATAAGTGATGTGATTAGATACTGGATAATGGATAACCTATTGCACGGGCACTCGGGCAGCGATAATTGATATATTTACAACCTTCAGCTATGATGTGCTACCTCTAAATATTAATGTATGACAAAAATATTTGGCAGGCTTTCTTTTTTCCCAAAGCATCATAAAATGAAGGGGTGAGAGTAATGAATTTCCAACTTTTATTTTTTTGAACCACCCTAGTACACATATCACAACTGTGATATGTGTACAGTTGTGATGTATTTGTTTTAGTATATTTAGTCATGGATATGATGAGTATTGTTACCTGCTGGACTGTTTCTAATTTTAATTGGTATCAATGGAAAATGTCTTCTGTGAACTGTCTGTATCTCAATATTATTAAGAATATATGCAGTCATATTTTATTGATTTTATCAATTGAAAAAAAATCATATATAGATTCAGGTATAATTGAAAGATTTTGGCAATAAATGTGATCCTGTTTCATACAGTCAATTTTTGTTATAGTGTTGTTTTTTTAGGACATCATATTTATACAAATAAGTGTTCACTATGGTCCATGAAGTATAATAAATATATTAAAAGAAGTGTGACAGTGTATGTTCCACATGAATAAAAGAATGAATATTATTGAATAATAAGATGCGTACGATTTTTGTTTTATCATTGGTCAAAAATGCATCTGTCAGATTTTCACTCTGGATCCAGCCCTGTACCGCCCCCTGCTGGAATGGTGTGTGAGTCCAGAATGTAATTATCAATGTCCACTGTTGTTAACTAATATCCGTAGTTTCTCCAAAAATATTAGTCCTATCAACTTTCCGTTTACATGGTGTTCATCTTTAACCCAAAATCCATAAGCATACCAAATGAAAAATGTCACCTCTCCCCAGGTTGTCCGTGATCAAAGCCATATGAACGCACACATACATACACACAGAGGCCACTTTGCTTTTAATATTTAGATATGAGAAAGAGAAGAATAATGTGCACATTTCTAAACCTATAGATGTTCAAACACTGGTGTAAATTGGAGATGCGGCGGAGCAGGCGGATGATTGTTTTGTTCCGTGTGCGCTGCAATCTCTGTCAGTCTCTGACACTTTGAAGTTCTCCTCAAAAAGTCTTCAGCCTTGCCTGACACCACCAAAAGCAGCAAAGACGCTTTGAAACACTGTGTGCCCTTCATGCTCAGCTGGTTACCGCCTGACATTTTGGTGGTGAAAAAGCAATTCGGGAGCATTGATTTAAGGGAAAAGGCTGGCGGCAGGGAAAAGAGGAAAATCGATGGTCTCTATACAGAGACTGAGGCAGGTACATAGGTACGCTCCAGTTCCTCAACAACAAAAGGCCAATGTAGGGAAAGAGAGCTGAGTGACTCCAAATCAGCTGAAAATCGTACGCTGCAGGCTGCGTCAGCAGCTCCCGCTCAGAGTAAATTGTCTGTTACCGTTTCTGCAGGGTTTATGCACTGTTAGTAATAGTCAGGTAAGCTGTGTGTGCATGCGCACATGCACAAACATAAAATAAATGTCTTCACCATGGGTTTTTCCTTTGATCAGGAATGGTTAATTAATCAGATTTAAATGCAGCACTGCAAAAAATAAGAAAGATTTTTCTCTGCTGCTTTTTAAAAAGCAAGCACTGACTTCAGTAACACAGATTATTAACCACCAAATGAGCCGTGTCACAGTAATTGTTCAGATATCCTGAGTGAAATAATGCAGATTCTTCTCTATTTTTTTCAACCATTTTCAGATATTTACAAAACTTGTGTTATTTGCTGTGGATTGGTGTGCAGACCCACAGTGGTCTCACGTGGGTTTCCTGTTGCTGCAGGTCATAGCAATCAAATTAGAATTTAACAAAATGTATAGAATAGAATAGTCTTCATTGTCATTGTACAGAGGGGGGAGTATAACAAAATTGGGGTGTGCTCACACAGATCTAATGTACCCCGAAAAAAGGGAAACGAGACTTATACAACACACACAAATCTTCTACAACACATACACAAAAAAATAAAATATGAAATATGTGCTGTATATCAATTTATATATATATATATATATATATATATATATATATATATATATATATATATATATATATATATATATATATATATATATATATATATATATATATATACACACACACTGAACACAAATATAATCGCAACACTTTTGGTTTTACTCCCATTTTGTATGAGATGAACTCAAAGATCTAAAACTTTTTCCACATACACAATATCACCATTTCCCTCAAATATTGTTCACAAACCAGTCTAAATCTGTGATAGTGAGCACTTCTCCTTTGCTGAGATAATCCATCCCACCTCACAGGTGTGCCATATCAAGATGCTGATTAGACACCATGATTAGTGCACAGGTGTGCCTTAGACTGCCCACAATAAAAGGCCACTCGGAAAGGTGCAGTTTTATCACACAGCACAATGCCACAGATGTCGCAAGATTTGAGGGAGCGTGCAGTTGGCATGCTGACAGCAGGAATGTCAACCAGAGCTGTTGCTCGTGTATTGAATGTTCATTTCTCTACCATAAGCCGTCTCCAAAGGCGTTTCAGAGAATTTGGCAGTACATCCAACCAGCCTCACAACTGCAGACCACGTGAAACCACACCAGCCCAGGACCTCCACATCCAGCATGTTCACCTCCAAGATTGTCTGAGACCAGCCACTCGGACAGCTGCTGAAACAATCGGTTTGCATAACCAAAGAATTTCTGCACAAACTGTCAGAAACCGTCTCAGGGAAGCTCATCTGCATGCTCGTCGTCCTCATCGGGGTCTCGACCTGACTCCAGTTCGTCGTCGTAACCGACTTGAGTGGGCAAATGCTCACATTCGCTGCCGTTTGGCACGTTGGAGAGGTGTTTTCTTCACGGATGAATCCCGGTTCACACTGTCCAGGGCAGATGGCAGACAGCGTGTGTGGCATCATGTGGGTGAGCGGTTTTCTGATGTCAATGTTGTGGATCGAGTGGCCCATGGTGGCGGTGGGGTTATGGTATGGGCAGGCGTCTGTTATGGATGAAGAACACAGGTGCATTTTATTGATGGCATTTTGAATGCACAGAGATACCGTGACGAGATCCTGAGGCCCATTGTTGTGCCATACATCCAAGAACATCACCTCATGTTGCAGAAGGATAATGCACGGACCCATGTTGCAAGGATCTGTACACAATTCTTGGAAGCTGAAAATGTCCCAGTTCTTGCATGGCCGGCATACTCGCCGGACATGTCACCCATTGAGCATGTTTGGGATGCTCTGGACCGGCGTATACGACAGCGTGTACCAGTTCCTGCCAATATCCAGCAACTTCGCACAGCCATTGAAGAGGAGTGGACAACATTCCACAGGCCACAATTGACAACCTGATCAACTCTATGCGAAGGAGATGTGTTGCACTGCATGAGGCAAATGGTGGTCACACCAGATACTGACTGGTATCCCCCCTCAATAAAACAAAACTGCACCTTTCAGAGTGGCATTTTTTTGTGGGCAGTCTAAGGCACACCTGTGCACTAATCATGGTGTCTAATCAGCATCTTGATATGGCACACCTGCGAGGTGGGATAGATTATCTCAGCAAAGGAGAAGTGCTCACTATCACAGATTTATACTGGTTTGTGAACAATATTTGAGGGAAATGGTGATATTGTGTATGTGGAAAAAGTTTTAGATCTTTGAGTTCATCTCATACAAAATGGGAGTAAAACCAAAAGTGTTGCGTTTATGTTTTTGTTGAGTGTATATATAAGTAAGTACAGTTTCAAAAGTGGCTGTAAACATTTAGAGCAGTGATTGTGGCCACTGGGACCACAGAAGGCAGTGCTGTTAAGGTGCTAAGAATGGGAGGTGGTACGTTGTGTTGTTTGTTTGGCGGGGGGTTAGGAGGTATATGTATGTTGATGTATATGAAATACATCATATTTTATGGTATAGAACAGTTTTCGCTAAAGTGATGCTATCAGAGGTCGAAAGCAGTCGTAGTCACCTTGTCATGGAGCTAACTTCAGTCATACAGGTATTAAAGTTAATAACAGATATTAAAGTTTGTAGCCAAAAATACACCATATACACTGATGTGACTAATCTTAAAGTGTACTGTATACGCAATAAAGTTTTCACAAAACAGACAAAATTTACTTAATGTTGAATTCTCTTTATTGTTAAGTATCTTTATTTCTGTGGTATATTATGCAAATAATGAATTCGGTGAATAATAAATAATTTGGTGAAAGCTGGAACATACCATTCAACTTGGCTTCGCCTCGTTGAATGGTATGTTCCAGCTTTCACCTTATGAAATATTCGTACCATTGAACATTCATTATTTGTTTTATATAACCGCTAAAATAGATCCTTGTCATTTGATATTTTATTAATTTGTAAACAACAGAAAAGGGACTTACATTTTGGTGTTCCACTGTAACATGTAGTCCAGTGATGCTGTGCACTGACTTCAGACTTCCATAAAAAAAAAAGACTTTGTGTAGTTCCTCAGTCCAGCAAAATATCACATCAGCGTTTCATGTTAGCAGCTTTTCATGCATCCAGCGGAGTGGATTTTTGTGTGCGTGTGTAGCAATCCAACTCAATCAAATCATCATGTCGCTGTCCCTTGCACGCATGCACGCAACCGGCTTGGTCGAGCTGTGTACCTCTTCGGTGCAGCGAAAAAAAAAGTCACGTCAGAAATGAGTCCCAGGTTTTCTTTCTCTTCCTGCTAATACACAGCACAGTGGATTTGTTTTGTGTGTGTATCTTACAAGAATTAGCAGTGTCAATTAGCTCAAATTATGTCTCAGGAGAGTCGTGTCCCCCGTGCGCGCACACACACACACGCAACCTGGTTGGCGTTTGTGTGTGGGTGAACAACAAAAATAAGACTATATATGTCCTCAGTGCAGCAAAAAAAAAAAAAATCACGTCATAAGAGTCCAGCTTTTGTTCTTTTTTCCGGGTTAACAACCTCCAGGCAGCACAGTGGATTGGTTTTGTGTGCAGGTGCATGTGCATGCACGAGCATGCGTAGGCGGGCACGTACTCGTGCACAAGCATATGTGTGCGCGGTGTGTGCGTGCACGAGTACGTGCGCACATGTCCATGCGTGATCACATGTGCGCGTGTGCACGAGGACGTGTGCGCTTGTGCGTGCACGTGCACGTGAGAGTGCAATCGTACCAAATGTATGGAACCAAATTTGCACTCTAAATGGAACCAGGCCGCACTCTGAATGCAATGCAACACAAATGGGATGAATTAATCCATGTCGTGTGACATACAAAGCACCAATCAAATGACAAGGATCCACTCAGACATTATATAACATAAAATGACAGCTAATTTTATTCATGGTGAAAAAAAAAGTTGCCACACTTGGTCAATTTTTTCCATCTCAACCTGTCCTCTGCATCTTTCTTTCTTCTCCGCAGCAAATTCAGTGAGTTTACTCTGGAGATTTTGCAGATGATATCAAGGAGGAAGTGTTTGTGTGCAAAGTCCAAAGTTCATGTTGAATTTAGTGGAAACTTAGAACATGAAATTTGTAACTTACAATGATAAAATAATTTTCATAAATCTGTGAAAATAATTATGACTCGTAATATTCCAGTACATAGAATCGGGAAAGCGTAATCACTTTACAAAACATAAGAAACTGCATGTTATTATGGTTAGTGGTCCAGATGGGACCGGGCCGGTACTTGGTGATGGACTTAAATGCAAGGGAGCAAGAAACAGGACGGAATATGAATGAAAGGAGATTTATTAACACTAAACAATGAAATAAAGGTGGCCTACTGAGGTGAGAGTCAGCCCACTCGCAGCGGTGGAAATCCAGGTGCTTCAGAATTCCAAGCCTGTTTTGAAGGATTCTATGACTAGGGCAAGGTGGAACGCTCACCTCCAAAACTAGGAACTAAGGGAGAAGAAACACATGGTGAGTGAAATGCACTCGTAATGCTGAAGCCTCAAAACAGTCGCAGTTCATAAAAGGTTTAACACAGGTTGTTTCAGAGGTCAGGAAATAAAGTTCTCTTCTTAAGAAAGTTCACTGTTCAGGAATTGCTCATAGTTCCGATGTCGTATCCAGTGGTCAGAAGTCAAGTGTGGCGTGTTGAAAGGCAGCGCCAGTTAAGGAGGACTTGATACAGTTGGGCTGGGTTCTTCAGTTGTTTGATATCAGAATTCATGCAGTTCTTAAACAGCGTTCTTGGAATAGTTCTTTATCATAGCACAGTCACAAACAGGAAAGTGAGAACGGAATCTCACTGAGACGAAGGAGAACTTAACTAGCGTTTAGTCGAGACACGCGGGAAGCCGAGGAGTTCCCAAAGTAACGTTGCAGTGCAGGTAGTTAGTGCCAGGGTCCAGGTCCACTTGGGAGCCGTACTGGAATTATCTGGAACATCAGGAAAAGACAATTCGCTCTAATGCGGGAATTAGAGGGGGAGGCCGGCGTTACCTGAGCTTAAGCTGCAGAAAGCTTCTGCATTTTTGAGGAAAGCAAGACAACAGACAGCAAAGGACATGCAACCTGCAAGTATCTGGCTTGGCTCTTGGAAGAGTCCACTCATCTGATTCAGGTGTGAAACAAAACTGAGAGTGCCATCTGGTGGAGAAACTAACACATGACACTGGTAAAAATAAAGTTAAAACCAGGATCCGGGGGAAATCCTGCTACAACAGTCAGACCAAATTAGAGTTGAGAAATGTGTAATCAGATTACAGTTATATTGTCAAGAATTACTTGATTCCATTTTAATTAATAAAATAGGGTCATCTTAAAATAATGAAAACTTTTTCCAATGATCCAGTGGTATTAACTCGTCAGCCAGAAGTGAACTTGAAGCAGCTCTCGCTCAGAGTAAATTGTCTGTTACCGTTTCTGCAGGGTTTATGCGCTGTTAGTAATAGTCAGGTAAGATAGGTTTTTCCTTTGATCAGCAATGGTTAATTAATCAGATATAAATGCAGCACTGCAAAAAAAAAAAAAAGATTTTTCTTATTTCTCAAAACTTATGTTATTGGCTGTGGATTGGTGTGCAGATCCACAATGGTCTCACATGGTTTTTCTGTTGCTGCAGGTCCTAGCAGTCAAATTAAAATGTAACAAAATGTATAGAATAGTCTTTATTGTCATTGTACAGTGGTGGGGGGGGGGGGGGGGGGTAATAACAAAATTGGGGTGTGCATCCACAGACCTACTGTACACCACAAAAAAATAAAAACAAGACATCTTCTACAACACAAAAAATGTACTGATTATATATATGAGAATGTAAACATTTGAATAAAGTACAGTTTCAGTGATTGAGGACAATGGGGGCACAGAAGCCAGTGCTTTTAAGCTGCTAAGGGCAGGAGGAGGTATGTTGTCAAGAATTACTTGATTCTATTTTAATTAATAAAATAGGGTCATTTTAAAATAATGAAAACTTTTTCCAATGATCCAATGGTATTAAATCATCAGCCAGAAGTGAACTTGAAGCAGATCTACCTGTGCAACCACTAGGTGTCAATGTTTAAACCATTCAGGGTCAAAGGTTTTTAAGACTGGAATTGCAAAGCTTGCAAGAAGCGGAGCCAAATCGCCACACGGTTGAATACTTGTGTCGTTGGTGAATGATTCTTTTCAACAGCTTTTCTATGAATGAAGGGATCTAGGTCCTACAAGAGAGTTGTTCATCTTCTCAATGTGCTAAACTTTCACTGCTCACTTTAATTTCAATCTTACATGAGCACACGGTCGCTCTGTGAGAGAGCTTGAGGGGGCGCAGGAGCTGTTATCAGGAGCAATCAGCACTGAAATAACTTCTGTAGCAATGTGGGGACACAGACGTGCTGCACCTGAGTGGAGTCTGGTGTGTAAACCTGCTGACTCTTGGTGCTGGAGGACTTTAGAACTCACTCACTGTCCACTCTCCCTGGATTTAATGTGTGACGGACCCTCCCACAAACATGCAAACAGGCTCTGCTCTGTGCTCATGGCATGTACATAGCTCAGCTTTGCTCTTGGCAAAAAAGGAAAAACAGGAACATGAGGCACATTGAAATGGGGGGATGACGATCAGAACGGCAAGATCTGGGTCTTTTCAAAGAGGTAGGTGCAGCAGATAGATGGTTCCTTTGGAGAGGGGGAGGATGATAAATCGGTTGTCTGCTTGGGTGGTTGCTATTCAGGGTCAAAGGTTATTCTGTAGTGTAATGGATGTAGAGACATGCGGCACCAATACCTGCTCCCAGACCTGGGGCCTCATCTCCACGCTAACGTTTAGATGTATCAAAAGTGAAATGATTGGAAATATGTGGTGCGTCACACAAAAATCCTGGCTGGAGTACGTACGTTTCTAGAGATACTGTTACAGTGCCGACACGTAGAGGTGATGCTGGGAACCGTAAATAGTGTGAAAACATGAAGTCATCACAATGCTGTGCACACCAGAGACACATTTATGAACAATTAACACACACACACGTGTTTGCAATTATATGGGTAGACATAACAGCATGCACAAAGGGATGAAGAAAATGGCATTAACAATGGCAATGTTTGTATTGTTAAAGGACCTTGCAACTGGTGCAATCCGACATGAGCGTGTATTCAGGGAACACAAGGATTTATTTGCAAATGATGATAATTAGCTCATAAGCTAATGCCGATTACGAAAGTCAGTGTTACTGGAGTTGTGCACAGAACTGCGGCCATCCCAGAGCGCAATACGGCAAGGAGCCAGGGGTGGTCTATCCCCACACAGGTGCTGACCATGCTGGGCATCCTGACAACAGGGACATTTCAGCAGGAGCATGGTGATGGGTCAGGAGTGTGCCAGTCAACCTTGTGCCGAGCCATGCCAGATGTGGAGCACAATCATCCAAATGTCGCATTCCAACACGAAAGTGCTATTTGCAGCAAGAGCCAGTTTCCCTAATGTAGTTGGAGCTACTGAATACACACATATTGCTATAAAGGTGCCATCACATGATTAATTTGTTTTTGTTAATTAGTGCAGCAAATAACAGAATATTTACAGAGGAATCCTGCAAATGGTGATCGAAGCACCAAATTCGGCACAAATACACCTTAGACATTACTCTTTTGCAAAAAAATGACTGCCCATTTGAATTTTCAGTAGGCAGCCAAATAGTTGAATAGTAGGGAAGGAGAAAAGGACTTGTACTAATTGGCCAGACAAAGGGACAGAGCCGGAAAGCATGGTTAGGGTGGTAAGAGATGCAGATGCCAATGTGGTGACAAGCAAGGCGAGTGTGTTGAGAAGGTGAAGGGAACATTTTGAGGAGCTGATGAAGAAAATGAGAGAGCTGGATGATGTGGAGAGAGTAAATCAGGAAGTGCAAGAGATTAGTGATGAAGGATGAAGTGGACAGCTATGAAGAGGTTGAAGAGTGGAAAGGCAGCTGGTCCAGATGACATTCCAGTGGATGCATGGACATGTCTAGGAGAGATGGCAGTGGAGTTTCTAATAAGATTGTTTAATATAATCTTGGAAGTTGAGAGGATGACTGAGGAGTGGCGACGAAGTGTGCTGGTTCCTATTTTTAAGAACAAGGGTGATGTGCAGAGCTGCAGTAACTACAGAGGCGTAAAATTGATCAGCCACAGCATGAATGAATGAATGAATGAATGAATTTATTTGGCACACAAATTCAACAGTAACAAAAAAACTGATACACAACACAATTCCACAGTGACATGTGTGACCAAAAGGGTGTGAGCAGAAGCAAAGCTTATAAACGCCCACCCCTTATATACATGCAAACATACATATATACTCATTACCAACCATGAAGTTAAGGAAAGAGGAGTAGAAGCTAGGCTTAGAAAACAAATGAAAATCTGTGAGCAACAATATGGTTTCATGCTGAGAAAGAGCACTACAGCTGCAATGTTTGCTCTGAGAATACTGATGGAGAAGTATAGAAGGCCAGAATGAGTTACATTGTGTGTGTTTGTGGATTTAGAAAAAGCTTATGACAGTGTGCCAAGAGAATAGCTGTGGTACTGTATGAAGAAGTCTGGAGTGGCAGAGAAGTATGTGAGGATAATGCAGGGCATGTACAATGAGAACGAGACAGCAATGAGATGTGCAACAGGACAACTCATTCAAGATTTAGGTGGGATGACATCAAGGATCAGCTCTGAGTCCTTTTTTGGTCACAGTGGTGATGGACAGGTTGAAGGATGAGCTCAGACAGGAGTCCCCATGGACTATGATGTTTGCAGATGACATTGTGATCAGCAGTGAGAGTGGAGAGCAGGATGAGTCTAGCCTGGAGATGTGCTGAAAGTAGGTGAGTTTAAATACTTGGGGCAAAGTAATGGAGAGTGTGGTAGAGAGGTGAAGAAAGGTGGCAATAGTGATTTGTGACTGAAGACTATCAGCAAGAGTGAAGGGCAAAGTTTACAAGACAGTAATGAGACCAGCTATGTTGTACGGCCTAGAGATGATGGCACAAAGAAATACAGGAGGCAGAGATAAAGATGTTGGGATTCTCTTTGGGAGTGAACCTGTATAAAAGACACCTGTTCACACACTCAATCAATCACTCTCCAACCTGTCCAGCATAGCCAAGACCAAAGAGCTGTCTAAGGACACCAGGGACAAAACTGTAGACCTGCACAAGGCTGGGATGGACTACAGGACAACAGGCAAGCAGCTTGGTAGAAGACAACAACTGTCATGATTATTTATTAGACAGTGGAAGAAACACAAGATCTCCCTCGGTCTGGGATTCCATGCAAGATCTCACTTTGTGGGGTAAGGATAATTCTGAGAAAGTTTAGAACTACACAGGAGGACCTGGTCAATGACCTGAAGAGAGCTGGTACCACAGTCACAAAGATTACATTAGTAACACATGATGCTGTCATAGTTTAAAATCCTGCAGGGCAGCAAGGTCCCCCTGCTCAAGCCAGCACATGTCCAGGCCCATCTGAAGTTCACCAGTGACTATCTGGATGATCCAGAGGAGGCATGGGAGAAGATCATGTGGTCAGATGAGACCAGAATAGAGCTTTTTGGAATCAACTCCACTTACCATGTTTAGAGGATGAGAACAACCCCAAGAAAACCATCCCAACCGTGAAGCATGCGGGTGGAAACATCATACTCTGTGGGTGCTCTTCTACAAAGGGGACAGGGCGACTGCACCATATTGAAGGGAGAATGGATGGGGTCATGTATTGCGAGATTTTGGCAAACAACCTCCTTCCCTCAGTAAGAGCATTGAAGATGGGTCATGGCTGGGTCTTCCAGCATGACAATCACCCCAAACACACAGCCAGGGCAACTAAGGAGGGGCTCCGTAAGAAGCATTTCAAGGTCCTGGAGTGGCCTGAACTCAATAGAAAATCTTTGGAGGGAGCTGAAACTCCAAATCTGAAAGATCTAGAGAAGATCTGAATGGAGGAGTGGACCAAAATCACTGCTGCAGTGTGTGCAAACCTGGTGAAAAACTACAGGAAACGTTTGACCTCTGTAATTGCAAACAAAGGCTACTGTACCAAATATTAACAATGATTTTCACAGGTGTTCAAATACTTATTTGCAGCAGTAACATACAAATAAATTATTAAAAAAATCATACATTGTGATTTCCGGATTTTTTTTTTTTTTTTTTTAGATTATGTCTCTCACGGTGGACATGCACCTAACGCTGCATTTACACATAACGACAAGTCACGAATGCCACGAAGTACACATTCTTGGCCGCTGATCACGAATGTGATGATTCGGGGCAGAGGCGTCAGGTGTCCTCGGGAACTGCTGCAAACTGTTACTACACGTTACGATTAATGGCACGTGTTGCTGGAGAATTATCAGGAACCATTACACACGGTCAAGAATAGTGTTCCACGTTGTTGCGCGCTATTGCGCATAACAGCGCATCGTTAAGTTCTGTCACGTTGTTAACGAGGTGAATTGTCTCCACACCTGTATTCATCCAACTGAATTCAGATCGCTCTAGTTTTTCAGAAGAACTTTGTGAATGCATGCATAGTTGGGCTCTGTGCCATGGAGTGACGCAGAGAGGAGGAGGAGGACAGAGCCAGATGTGTGGCTTCATGCGGCTCTCATCTCACGCATTTTCCCAAACATCAGGCACTTGCAGCAGGTGGAACACCTGCAGGAACGCGCTGAAGAGCACTGAAATGAGACTTTTAGCTGACTTGGTGTCAGCAATCAAACTGAATGCGGTGCAGCAGGGTTTAATTGTGCACACGCTTCTTCCTCCGCTGGACTGGAGGAGGTGCAAAGATGTCTGGCTGCACGTGAGTCTCCTCTCGCTCCTCTGGTTGCTCAGACTTGTTCTTCCGCTCATCGGTTACAACAGCAGGTGGAACACCTGCAGGAGCATCCTGAGGAGCTTCAGCATGAACTGCGGAAGGACACTTGGAGCCGAGTTTAATTGTGCGCACGTGACAGAAAACTGATTCGTCGTGGCGCGCAGTGAAATGTGACGCCGCGTTACAAGTCGTGTCAAAACTTGACAGTTTCCGTGTCACTTCGTAATAACGCGTGACAGTTTGGGCTCCAAGAACCATCACAGGAACCACTACAAATGTTGTCACCTTCTGTTAAGGATCACTACTCATCAAGATGGATCAATACGCTCAGTTGCGACCTCCACGACGTGAGACGAAATGAGGGTGGTGTGTGACATTCGTGGAAGATTTTGTGACAGGCAAAAACATGCTCCACAAATATCAAGAATATCACGCACCAACACGCACTATTAAGAAACCTATTCAGATGCATTAAGTCACATTAAGAATGTCAGGAATGTGTCACGAATGACAGAAAAATGACATTCGTAACGCATCCTGGTTATGTGTAAACACACCTTAAGATGAAAATTTCAGACCCCTCCATGTTTTCTAAGTGGGAGAACTTGCAAAATCGCAGGGTGTTCAAATACTTATTTTCCTCACTGTAGGGAGAAGGATGGAGCCACAAGGCAGGAGAAGAGGGAGGCCAAAGAGGAGGTTTATGGATGTGCTGAGGGAGGCCAAGCAGATGGTTGGTGTGACAGAGGAAGTTAAAGAGGACAAGTTAAATGGGAGCAGCAGAGAAAAGAAGAAAAACATATATGTGAGTGAACTAATCAAATATGGGAAATTGTATCTGTGTACACAGCATATTTCCCCATGAATAGAAAAATGTGTGCAGCACTGTGCACATTGCCCACCTCCTACTTGCACAGATACAGGGGCAGACCATAATATGTGGGCTGTGTTTAATGGCTCTTCTGAAATACACTATGACATTGCACTGATTCGGTACTGCAGTAGGTTGATACGGCACGAATGCATCACAGCATCGTATTGTGGGCTTCTAATGGCCAAGGAATCACGTGTTGATATCTTGCCATATACAGCAGCTGCGTTTCGTCTCCTTCACCACCATGACAGTACTGATCAATTTGACCGTTATCATGTGACAAATGCACCATATCCTTCAATAGACTTTGACTTCTTTATCAAGGTCTGTGACACAAAGTGGCTGGACACAAATGCAAAGCTCTAACACAGATTGGTCAAGTTTAAAAGGTTTTACTGAAAATACTGGCAGGGTTGGGTACACAAAAAGGCTGTCCAAAAACAGCAACGGTATCAGAAACATCAGGCAAAAACTGAGTCCAAAAGCCAGTAGTGCAGCAGATAACTGAAACAATCCTGCAAATGGTGATAGAAACAACAATTCAGGACAAATACCCCTTAGACATTACTCTTTTGAAAAAACTGATTAGTTTACAAACTTCTGACCCCTGTACAAACTAAAACTGACGTGCCATTCTTGCTATTTTTACCCCGTAACTCTATAACATTCAGACAGACAGTCCAAACTGTACCTTTTTGGAATCTTTGTGATCAGACAAATAATATGGTATAGGTTTCAATGTGATTGGACCCCTTTGTACAACCCCAAGTGCAACGAAGTTGGGATGTTGTGTAAAATGTAAATAAAAACAGAATACAATGACTTGCAAATCCTCTTCAACCAATATTCAATTGAATACACCACAAACACAAGATATTTAATGTTCAAACTGATAGACTTTTTTGTTTTTGTGCAAATACTTGCATGCACCATGTTTCAAAAAAGCTGGGACAGTGGTATGTTTACCATTGTGTTACATCACCTTCTAACAACACTCAATAAGCGTTTGGGAACTGAGGACACTAATTGTTGAAGCTTTGTAGGTGGAGTTCTTTCCACTTCTTGCTTGATGTATGACCTCAGTTGTTCAACAATCCGGGGTCTCCGTTGTCGTATTTTGCGCTTCATAATGTGTCACACATTTTCAGTGGGCAGCAGGTTTGGACTGTAGGCAGGCCAGTCTAGTACCTGCACTCTTTTACTACGAAGCCACGCTGTTATAACACGTGCAGAATGTGGCTTGGCATTGTCTTGCTGAAATAAGCAGGGACGTCCCTGAAAAAGACGTTGCTTGAATTGCAGCATATGTTGCTCCAAACCTGTATGTACATTTCAGCATTGATAGTGCTATCACAGATGTGCAAGTTGCCCATGCCATGGTTGACGATTTCCAAAAACTGAAATGTGGACTCATCAGACCACAGCACTCTTTTCCACTTTGCGTCTGTCCATTTCAAATGAGCTCAGGCCCAGAGAAAGCGGCAGTGTTTCTGGATGTTGTTGATGTATGGCTCTCACTTTGCATGGTAGAGTTTTAACTTGCACGTTTAGATGTAGCAACAAACTGTATTAACTGACAATGGTTTTTTGAAGTGCTCCTGAGTCCAAGCGGTAAGATCCTTTACACAATGTGTCGGTTTTTATGCAGAAGGTCATAGGCATTCAGTGTTGCTTTTCAGCCTTGCCGCTTACAGGTAGAAAGTTCTCCAGATCCTCTGAATCTTCTGATTATATTATGGACTGTAGATGATGGAATCCTTAAATTCCTTGCAAGTGAACATTGAGAAACATTGTTCTTAAACTGTTGGACTATTTTTTCATGCAACTGTTCACAAAGTGGTGATCCTCACCCCATCTTTGCTTGTGAATGGCTGAGAATTTTGGGGATGCTCCTTTTATACCCAATCATTGCACTAACCTGTTTCCAATCAACCTGTTCATCTGTGGAATGTTCCAAACAGGTGTTCTTTTAGCATTCATCAACTTTCCCAGTCTTTTGCTGCCCCAGTGCCAGCTTTTTTTAATGTGTTTGTTGTATGGCTGGGGGGGGCCTGGCTGCCTTTTTGTTTCTGTCTTTTGTTTTTCCTTCCAGGTGACTTGCATTTGGGACTGAGTGGCTGTGTAGCTGAGTTTATCAGGACCTCACCCTGATCACCTGAGGCTGATCACCTGCGGCTCGTCAGGACTCACAGCTGTGGTGCATCTACATGGATTGGAACATGGTGGCATTTAAGACTGGAGTACACAGTGTGTATTTGCCAGAGACTCGACCTTGTGACCAGACGGGTGAGATCGTCGTCTCAAGAGCCATCTCATCATCAGTGGATGCAGAGAACGTCCAGGTTTGATGCATGGTCTGTGAAAGAGGAGGGGGTGAGGTCTCACGCTCGTCAGCACACTTCCTGAGGTACGTTAGATTTTGTGACTAACATTTATACAGTCAGTATATGTGGTGTCCCTCACACCTTGTTATATTGAGCTGTTATGTTAGTCCTTTTTAATCAGCTTCCACTGCAGTGAGTTTGTGAACAGGATGTTCCATGCCTGCAGGGTGGGAAGCTGATTAGTAATTAAGCCAGGAAGTGTTTGCTGTTTGTACACCTTTGAGCGTTCTCTCTGTGTGTTGAGTGTGGACTCACAAGATGATTTCTTCATTCACAGACTCGGTTTGTCGCGGCCACCTGGGGGGTGTCGGCGGGGTCCTTGGGTCCGAACTGGTTCTGGCTCCGGACCGTTTTGTGCTGCTGGGAGCGCACCGTTTACCACCTCGCCAGACCGCGCACTTATTTGTTTGTATATTTATCACATCACTGTTATGTTTATTAAACTCTGTTATCCTTTGTACCATGCTCTGCTTATTTTAGACTGGGTCCTTCAAACGCTGGTCGGTTCTCCGGGCTGCGTCCGACACATAACAGTGTTGCTGGCATCCATTTCAAAATGAGCAAATTTTTGCACAAAAACAATAAAGTCTATCAGTTTGAACATTAAATAGCTTGTCTTTGTGGTGTATTCAGTTGAATATAAGTTGAAGAGGATTTGCAAATCATTGTATTCTGTTTTTATTTACATTTCACACATCGTCCCAACTTCATTGGAATTGGGGTTGTAATTCTTCAGCTGACTCCTACCTGGGTGCCTACTGTAAATTCAAATGGCCAATCCTTTTTTTTTTTTTTTTGTAGAGTAATATCTAAGGGGTATTTGTGCCGAATGTGGTGCTTCCATCACCATTTTCAGGATTCCGCTCTAAATATTCTGTTTTCTGCTGCACTACAGGCAGGTAGTTCAAAAAACACAGCAGCGTAATCAAGACTAAAGGTGGCCCTTTGTGGCCCTCCTGAAGCTCCCATCGGCCCAGGAGACAGCGGATCTCCTGGTCCACCATGTCGTCCGGCTGCATGGGATACCAACAGACATCATTTCGGATCGCGGTCCCCAGTTCTCCTCGCAGGTGTGGAGAAGTTTCTGCCGGGAACTGGGGGCCACCGTGAGCCTCTCGTCTGGGTATCACCCTCAGACTAACGGACAGGCTGAACGGGCCAATCAAGAGTTGGAGCAGGCCCTGCGTTGTACAACATCCGCACACCCAACGGCTTGGAGTGAACACCTGGCCTGGATCGAGTACGCGCATAACAGCCAAGTGTCCTCTGCCACTGGCCTCTCCCCGTTTGAGGTGTGTCTGGGGTACCAACCCCCTTTGTTTCCTGTGGTGGAGGGAGAGGTCGGTGTGCCCTCGGTCCAGGCCCACCTGCGGAGATGCCGTCGGGTGTGGCGCACCGCCCATTCAGCCTTGTTGAGGGCCCGGACAAGGGCAAAAGCCCATGCAGACCATCGACGGTCCCCGGCCCCCGCATACCCGCCCGGGCAGGAGGTATGGCTATCTACTAAGGACATACCTCTCCAGGTGGCTTCCCCTAAATTGAAAGACCGCTACATAGGGCCGTTCCGCATCCTCAAGGTCCTCAGTCCCACCGCAGTGAGGCTCCAACTCCCGGCCTCACTGCGGATCCATCCAGTCTTTCATGTCTCCAGGTTGAAACCACATCAATCAATCAATCAATCAATCAATTTTTTTCTATAGCGCCAAATCACAACAAACAGTTGCCCCAAGGCGCTTTATATTGTAAGGCAAGGCCATACAATAATTATGCAAAACCCCAACAGTCAAAACGACGACATCACACCTCACCCCTCTGTGCACCCGGTCCGGCGCCGCCTCCTGCCCGTATCATCGACGGGGAGCCGGCTTAGACAGTATGCCGGCTCTTGGATGTCCGTCGAATGGGCCGGGGCTTTCAATATTTGGTGGACTGGGAAGGGTATCGACCTGAAGAACGCTCCTGGGTGAAGAGGAGCTTCATCCTGGACCCGGCCCTCCTGGTCGATTTTTACCGACGCCACCCGGACAAGCCTGGTCGGGCGCCAGGAGGCGCCCGTTGAGGGGGGGGTCCTGTTGTGTGGGCCGCCAGAAGAGGAGGTACTGCTGGCCCACCACCAGAGGGTGCCCTGCCTGAAGTGCGGGCTTCAGGCATGAGAGGGCGCTGCCGCCTACAGGAACAGCCGAGGTGACAGCTGTCACTCATCAACTATGACAGCTGTCACCGATCATCTGCATCTCACCCTGGATAAAAGCAGGATGACACCTCCACCACATCGCCGAGATATCGACTTCTGTGAGAGGTAACTTTCTCTGCCAGCATTCAGTGATTTCAAGAGCTATTGTGTTGCAGCTGTCAACCAGAGGACTGGCGTGGGTCGCGACTGTTTCGTCCTGCGTCCCATCAGATAAGTGGTTAAACAGACGCTGCACGAGTATGTGTTAAAGGTGGAGGTGGAATTCCCACCATTATTGTTACGGGGTGTACACACACCCACACTTGACTGTCTTTGTTCTCTGCCAGCAGTACCAGATCCGACACACTGAGACGGTGGCCACCTGGGGACTTCGAGACTTGGCGGCTCCAGTATCCTTCGGGTTCGGTGGCGGTGGAAATCGTGTGGTTCCGGTTCATCTCCAGACGGGCGTCTCCTATCGTCAAGCCTGCCCACACGACACCTTCATTAATTGACTTGTATTTATTCTGTAATCTGCTGTGTGTGGTTGTGACATTCACAACAGTAAAGTGTTCTAATTTAACTCCCTCTATTGTCCGTTCATTTACGCCCCCTGTTGTGGGTCCGTGTCACTACACTTTCCCAACAAGAACATTTGTTAAACACTACATAAACTACTTTAAGACACAGCATGTAGGTAGCTGGAAGTGTTCACTGAAAATACATTTGCAGTTTTTCTCGATTGTTTACACACATTTTCTGAAAGCATGCCTCATACTCTCAGAACTCACACAAATCAAAAAAACACGCACGCGATGGGCAAAACCCCTCAATTCAAAAATGAAACTTTACATTCAAAACAACAGTGCTGTCTAATAGAGTGCATCAAATTTGAATGTGAAATTTTGTTCCAATCCAAGTTTTAAGGAATTCCATTGAGATTTAGGGGTGCCACCTAACACATGAAATTTTGTGAAATTTCAACAAAAAAAAAAAAGTGAAATTTTTAGTCTAATTGCCAAAAGGTTGACCTGGAAATGTTGAGTACAGTGAACTTTTATGGCAATTTGGGCCTTTCTCAGAATTCAACTTTCAAGATTCTCCATTCATTTGTCCTATAGACAAAATGAATGGAGTTCAATGGGATATGTTCACGTGGCCTTACCCTGAGTTTTGTGCAGCAGTGATGGATGTCGGACACACATATAAAATTTACTGACTTTATTGTTAAACACAAGGGGCGATACTGACACACTTAAAAGAATAAACCCTCTCTAGTGGCTAACTCACTGGCAACTAACAGGGCCTAATGGTAAGAGCTGACACTAACTAAACTTCAAACTTAATTGGTCAGTCTGTACCAGAGTCTGCTCCACTGCCCAACATCACCAGGGAGAAAGAGAGAGGAAATGGAAAAAATGGAAAAAAAAAAAACTATGCTATATCCTTTCTTCTGTTTCAGTCTGACCACATCTCATCCACATCATAAGCAGTGTTTTCCCTGTCCAACCAGTGTGGGTAATATCACCTAGCATGGCAAATCCAGCCATGAAAAGCATCAACTGCTATATCTCCACGTGTCTTCTGTAGCTCGGAGTGTGAAAAGCGGTATACTTGTTTGTGGATTTTGGTCATACACTTTCCATCTCCAGGCATAAAAAAAAATTCTTCAGTTTTTGAGGAATGGAGAATATGGCGGGAGATCAACAACTCAAAAGCATGGATGGGCAGCGAACCAGCCCAGTGGAAGCTTGCATTGTCCCAACTGACAACATACCTCAGTTGCTCTGGTCCCGGTTTCATATAGTCAAATAAACTCACGGAGTTGACAAATTCTTTAACGTTAACCCTAACCCAACTAAAGATTTTAGCCTGGTACAGAGGAGGCTAATTTTATTTTCATCAACAAACCTTCAGCGTTTTACTTCAAAAAATGGCGGCTATCATGTACCGCCACTCGATGGAACACTCAAGAGCCACCAAAAGGAGAGCGCCATCCTCTTTTGACCATTGTTGTAGCAGACAACGACTGTTATGATGTTTGTCAGTTCTCACATTAGCCACCTGGTGTCGCTGTTACACTGAGCAGCGTTGTACGCACACTCAGCTAAGAGCTAAGCACGTCGTTCTCCAGTTCATATGTGTCCGTAAATGTTAATAAAGCCAGTTAACAAAACAAATGCTGGATAATTCATGACAACAGCCAACACGGAAGTCAACAAAACTGTCATGCATTGGATCCGTCTCATGGCAACGGCACGTACGAGGCCTTTATGCCCGTGAAACCTGTTGAATAACGTAAGACAGCTAATCTACAAGTTTAGCCATCGTTGTGAAACATGATTAGACAGATAATGGTCAGGCAACTAACCGTAGTCGACTAAGTAAGTTTAGCATACTGAAAGATTATACTGATTTATGAAACTGGGCCCTGATGGGCCGTGTTGTAGGGGCCAAGGGTAACACAGTGATGGATGACGTCATGGTGGGTAATCGCTGCACGGATTGTGATGTTCTTTCCGTGCTGTCCAGGGACTTCAATAATGGCACACTGGCAGATGACATGCCATCCCATCCTTTGCCTTTTTGTGAGGTTGAATGCATCATCATCAGTGAAGATGAACTAGTGCTCCACTGCAGCCACCTCTAGCTCAAGGACTCTCTGAAACAGACATGACAGTATTAAAAGTAGACATGGAGTTGTCACTATTGTGAAGCACAGTATGTATATTTTATACATTGTTGAGAGTATTCATCAATTGTGGGATTGTATAGGAATTGCTTGCACATAGTTTTATCGTAAATCTTTGACTCTTTCTGAATTGTGTTCAAATAGCACCCTGTAGACCTGCTTCATCCTCAGATTATTTCTGTGGAAGACACAATCCAGTACTGATCAACTTACCTGACCAGTATTTTTGAGATGTCTTGTTGTTTTCTACTGTATTATTTTTCTTTGTATTTGCCGTAAATTTATGGTGTTATTTTCGCAGACCATGTTCATGATTTCAGATTCCTGTTCAGGACACAGAAGACGTTCCCGACCACCTGGTGTTGGTAATCTTTCAATTCTGCAATACAAATGGCAAAATTATGGAATAACCCTGTTGTGGCTGATGATTTGCGGACATTCATGCTGGATTTTACGGTTGCAAATTTAATTTTAAAACAGCTATTTCCGACCGTAATCCAGCATGAACGTCCGCAAATCATCAGACAGGGTTATTCCCATTCTAATCCAACTCCATCATTTGCACGGTTTGTTTTTCTGTAAGTATTTTGGTCGGCGAATTGCTGTGAATGGGTGTGGTCAGCTCATCAAAGCTTACTGTAGCAACAGTGTCTTCATGTCAAATTGGAAATTCTGTGAGCAGACCCACAGATTTCTCCATCTCATCAGCTGCACTGAGTTACACTCAACAAAAATATAAACGCAACACTTTTGGTTTTGCTCCCATTTTGTATGAGATGAACTCAAAGATCTAAAACTTTTTCCACATACACAATATCACCATTTCCCTCAAATATTGTTCACAAACCAATCTAAATCTGTGATAGTGAGCACTTCTCCTTTGCTGAGATAATCCATCCCACCTCACAGGTGTGCCATATCAAGATGCTGATTAGACACCATGATTAGTGCACAGGTGTGCCTTAGACTGCCCACAATAAAAGGCCACTCTGAAAGGTGCCGTTTTATCACACAGCACAATGCCACAGATGTCGCAAGATCTGTACACAATTCTTGGAAGCTGAAAATGTCCCAGTTCTTGCATGGCCGGCATACTCACCAGACATGTCACCCATTGAGCATGTTTGGGATGCTCTGACCCACGTATACGACAGCGTGTACCAGTTCCTGCCAATATCCAGCAACTTTGCACAGCCATTGAAGAGGAGTGGACCAACATTCCACAGGCCACAATTGACAACCTGATCAACTCTATGCGAAGGAGATGTGTTGCACTGCATGAGGCAAATGGTGGTCACACCAGATACTGACTGGTATCCCCCCCAATAAAACAAAACTGCACCTTTCAGAGTGGCCTTTTGTTGTGGGCAGTCTAAGGCACACCTGTGTACTAATCATGGTGTCTAATCAGCATCTTGATATGGCACACCTGTGAGGTGGGATGGATTATCTCAGCAAAGGAGAAGTGCTCACTATCACAGATTTAGACTGGTTTGTGAACAATATTTGAGGGAAATGGTGATATTGTGTATGTGTAAAAAGTTTTAGATCTTTGAGTTCATCTCATACAAAATGGGAGCAAAACCAAAAGTGTTGCATTTATATTTTTGGTGAGTATAAATCCACAGTAAATCCATCAATCAATCCAGTTAAATCCATTAAATCCACACATTTCAGCAACGTCGTCCCTGCACTAGTTTCTGTTGCTCTTAGCTGACAGCACTATTAGTGACACCTGCACAGCAACGTGGTCAGGGGGCAGAGGAACACATCAAATGTGAAACGGTTTTAATATCTTGACACTGTCCATGTGATATTTTATGGTCTGAAATTTCACACAATTAACCAATCAGATTTGCTGAAAAAATGTAATTGGATTAGAATACTGTGTAGAAATACAAAGGAGGAATACATTTCCCAAACACTTGAAACATACTTTATTTTTACAGTCTGACAGAACAGTCCACATGTAATACTCTACTACTGTACTAATTGAATACTTAACTGATATGCAGTATTTCAGTTTTCTAGTGAGAGCAGATTTGTTACCTGTTTTCATTTTAGTAAGTCCGGATGATAGATTCTGCAGTGTACCTGCTCAAATTTGGTTGTATTCTTTGCCCAGTCTCCCTCATTGTTACACATGGTCAACCACAGTGGCTCAGATCTCATCAGAGGTTATGGTCCTTGGCCTTCCTTGTCCTCACCATCCTCTGGTGTGCCAAACCCAGCCTTCACAAGACTCCAGTCATATCATTACAGGCCCGTTCATTTGCCTCCAATAAAGTTGTCCTGATGTAGGGCTGTCGGCCGTAGACCTTCCACCACCACACAGAGAAAAACTTCTCTATTGGATTGAGAAAGGGGCTGTAAGGGGAAGGAAAACCTTTAGGAAGTGCTGATTGTTGGTGAACCACTCACTTAACAGGACAACATGGTGAACAGGATGCAGAGTTGCTGATCCAGTTGCACGAATATCATCAGTAATGATTGTTCTTGGTCTTCCTCGACCACCACCTCTCACATGAATTCTTCCTCTGCTGTCTCTCTTTATGTTTCTGTCCAAAGTAGATGGATGCACGTGTGCCACCTGTGCACTCTGAACCAACTTTTATCCTGCCAAGTTTGTCTGATCACATCATTAGAAGCCTGTGTGTTCAGTTGTGAGTTGTGTGTAAAAGCTTACAGCTGTGTTGGAGTTGTGTTCATGTTTTGTTGCCTGTGGTTACAGTTTTACAACAGAGGTGTATCACGGTGTGAAATGTGTTTAATGACTGGGAATGTGTTTAAGGTTAAACAAAAAAGAACAAATGAGTTTCGCAAATTGTCTGAGTGCCTGAACCAGCGTTTAATGTTTTGGCAAAAGAGAGTTTGAACAATGACTTTGGGCCACTGAGAATTTGGTTTAGAGAATGGAGTTTAGTGTTTTAGCAACTAAGATAAACTGTAAAAAGAAAAAAGAATTACAGTGCATCTGGAAAGTTTTCATTGCACTTCACCTTTTCCAAATTTTGTTATACTCCAAAATGGAGTAAATTCATTTTTTTCTTTCAAAATTCTACTCACAACACCCCATAATGACAACATGAAAAAAGGTTTGTTTGTTTTTCTTTTTTTTGCTTGTTTTTTGTTTTTGCAAATTTATTAAAAAGAAAAAACAGAAAATACATGTACATAAATATTCACACTCTTTGCTCAGTACCTTGTTGATACACGTTTAACAGCAATTACAGCCTCAAGTCTTCTTGAATATGATGACACAAGCTTGGTGCACCATATCTTAACCAATTTTAACCATTTCTCTTTGCAGCACCTCTCAAGCTCCATCAGATTGGATGGGGAGTGTCGGTGCACAGCCATTTTCAGATCTCTCAAGAACCTTCACAGAGTTGTCCTGAAGCCACTCCTTTGATATCTTGGCTGTGTGCTTAGGGTCATTGTCCTCCTGAAAGATGAATCGTTGCCCCAGTCTGAGGTCAAGAGTGCTCTAGAGCAGGTTTTCATCCAAGATGTCTCTGTACATTGCTGCATTCATCTTTCCCTCAATCCTGACTAGTCTCCCAGTTACTGCCACATCCCCACATCCCCACAGCATGATGCTGCCACCACCATGCTTCAATGCAGGGATGGTACCTGGTTTCCTCCAAACATAACACATGGTATTCATTTAGTTTTATTGCTCATGGTCTGATAGTCTTTCATGAGTTTTTTGGCAACCTCAAAGTGGGCTGCCATGTGTCTTTTACTAAAGAGTGGCTTCCATCTAGCCACTGTACCATACAGGCCTGATTGGTGGATTTCTGAAGAGATGGTTGTCCTTCTGGAAGATTCACTTCTCTCCACAGAAGAATGCTGGAGCTATGACAGTGTGACCATCGGGCTCTTGGTCACCTCCCTGATGAAGGCTCTTCTCCCACAATCGTTCAGTTTAGACAGGAAGCCTGCTCTAGGATCCTGGTGATCCGAATGTCTTCCATTGAGGGATGATGGAGGCCTCTATGCTCACTGGGACCTTCAATGCAGCATAAATGTTTCTGTACCCTTCCCCAGATTTGTGCCTCGAGACAATCCTGTCTCAGAGATTTACAGCCATTTCTTTCAACCTCTTGCTTGGTTTGTGCTCTGACATGCACTGACAACTGTGGGACCTTATATGTAGACAGGTGTGTGCTTTTCCAAATCTTGTCCAATCAACTGAATTTACCCCAGGTGGACTCCAATTAAGCTGTAGAAACATCTCCATGATGTTCAGTGGAAACAGAATGCACCTGAGCTCAATTTTGTAGTGTCATGGCAAAGGCTGTGAATACTTATGTACATGTGATTTTTAATTTTTTTTAATACATTTGCAAAAATCTAAAAAAAAAAACTTTTTATGTTGTTATTATGGGGTATTGTGTGTAGATTTTTGAGGAAAAAATGAATTTCATACATTTTGGAATAAGGCTGTAACATAACAAAATATAAAAAAAAGTGAAGCATTGTGAATACCTTCCGGACGTACTGTAAATGTGCAATAAAGTAAGCAATAAAGATATAACACAGTATATAATTATTGGAAACGGGCCTGATCAGAACGAGATGAAGCTTCTCACTGCAGACGTGCTGGTGCCACTGAATAATAAATGAAAGGCAGAGATGAAAGGGACTGCAAGTTGCCCCCTGCAAGCATAAACCCTCACAGTATCCTTACAGAAGAACAAGGTTCTGGGGAAATGAACAGGTTATTCAAAGATAAACAAATATAAAGCTTCTCCCGTGCTAACATCAGGATTGTGTGACATCACAGGAGATGAAGAGAGCAAGAGAAAAATCTTGAGCAAAGTGAGCTGACAGGAAAGTTACATCTTCCTTAGAAGTTAGGGAGCAATATATTTTCCCCAACACTAGTGGGCAGCAGTAGCAGGGTATGATTTTTGGTTCTGTACCATCTGTCCCTATGTATTCTCACTCACAACTCATCGCATTTTTACACTTTGTCAGTGCGTGATGATTTAGGTATCCCCTTCACATCATTTAGGAAAATTGTTTTTTGACAGCAGCATTATTTCTCTTTGACAACACACAGAACAATCTGCTTCAATTCTGCATCATCAACGAACATTCATCTATGTTATGTTGTGGTCATGGTTAAGGTTAGGATTAGCATTTCACCAAATGACACAAAGGGCCTACCCAACTCGTCACATATTGAGGTTGGGTTAAAAAAAAAAAAAGGGAGTTGGAGGGGAGTTGGAATGTGTCGAATATCCATGAGTGTCTGTGTGAATGTAAAACAAAATAATTGAAATAAATTTGATCTGGTTAAGACGACATTTGCTGGAACGATTGAGAGCCAGCCAAGGACAAAGTGATTTGGTTTTGAGAAAAAGAGTTTAAAAGTCTACTAGGCCATTCATGCCTTCAAAAAGTATTCAACCCCTTAGGTACTGTTTATACCATTTTGACCACTAAAATTAATTCAGGCTTCTCTATATTAAAATTTTAAAAAATTACCCTCCTTAAACTCAAACTGAAAGCAAATCTATGCAATTTGATATAAATTAAATACAAATATTAAAGCCAAGATGATGGGTTGCATAAGCAATGGCACCCTTTGGTGCCATTGCTTATTCGCACATGTAAATAAAGTAAGACCCTTCAGCTGCTCCTTGTTTTTTTGTTTGTTTGTTTGTTTTTTCCACTTCACCACAGCATTCGGTCACCACAGCAGCTTCAAGGTGGATATGCATGTTGATTTGGCACAAGTTTGGCACGCAACTCCACATTACATGGAGAAATGTGGCAGCAGTGAGGTTACAACCGAGGACCTCCCATACTGAAAACAAGTGCACTCACCCCTTGGCCACCAGCGCTGCTATGTGTTATGGCATACATAAATAATCAGTTTTGTTGCCAGTTTTCTTTAGGTAAGTCAGGGGATGGCTACATGAACATTTCATTAAATAAGTCTTGTACTTCATTTACATCAGTTATTAAAAAGTACAAACAGTATGGTGCTGTGTGGTAAGTCTGTGTGGAGTGAGAAGTTCTCAACATCTCAGTGCCAAAAGGAAAACAGTGACAGAACCCACTAAGACATGACAACTGTGAAATAATTATATATATAGGCTTCTGTGTATGTGATTGTAGAGATTGTGCATTGGAAAAATTTGACCTGTTGCATCACCACTCAGGTTCATGGAGGAGCAGAATTGAGACGAACTTCATAAAAGGGAACAGTTCAGATCTCGGCTTGACTCTCCCATGTAGACTGCATTTGTGTAGTGCTTTCCCATCTATATCAGAGGCTGAATACAGTCATGCCTTGCATTAACCCATTCACACAGACGTCAAGGTGGGGCCAGGCAAGGCCCTCATTATACATCGGCAAAGGTTGAATAGGAATGTGAGAATTAGTTTGCACATTTTTGCATATTTATGTATTTTTTAATTTATGCCAAAGTGTTTTGAATGCGCTATAAATCAGTCTGTTTTAAAGTCGCACAGAGAAGCACACTGGATTAGATGTTAGGTGAGAAAATCTCGGTGAGTTACTCTCTGCTTCGTTCTTCATTAAGTGTTTAAAAGTCATTGCACATTAATTAATGTCCCGGTTTGCAACACAACATCAAAGTATTCATAATTATGTCTATCCGGGCATATGTGGTAATAATTAGTGGTTGCTGATGCATTTTATTGATAAAAATTAGTGACGGAGAAACCGAAGCATTTTGAACCACTGAATCAATATGAAGCAATGGTTCAGTGTTTTGAACCTTTTGATACAATTAGATATGGGGACATCTGCTGGCCAATCTTTAAAATAACATTTGCATGGAACAATATCATGAAACAAGTCAGACTCAGTTATGGGTGTTTAATAATAAAGGTTCTATGTGCTTCTCGAAATTTTTGAGAATATTTTTGTTTAAAAACATTAATAATATCCTTGTAAAAGTAAGTCCCTTTGGCTGCTCCCTTGTTTTCACTCGGGGTCACCACAGCAGATCCAAGGTGGACCTGCATGTTGATTCTGGCGCAAGTTTTATGTCGGATGCCCTTCCTGACGCAACTCCACATTTCATGGAGAAATGTGGCAGGGTGGGGTTTGAACTGGGAACCTTCCGCACTAAAACCAAGTGCACTAATCACTTGGTAATTGTGCCATCATAAAATACTGTATGTAACAGAGATATAAATTGTGAAATGCTTGTGCAACTTGGGACTGTTATGATCATTTTACATATTTGAATTTATATATAAATAAATAGACAAATTTTATGATGTAAGCCGACAATGAGCTTCCCCTCTATGACAGAGCAGCAGCCGCCACTGCCAAGGGCCCTGAGTGGTTTTGCAGCCAGACAGGAATTTGAATTGAGGATCCTCTGGTCTCAAGCCCACTGCTTAACCACTGGACCGTCACCTCCGCCTGCCTCCCAGCAAACTAGCTGAACTGTCAGGTCTGCTTTTTTTTATTCAATTTCAATTCAGTTTTTTTATATGCCACCAAATCACAACACAGTTGCCCCAAGATGCTTCACATGGGTAAGGTCTGACCTTCTGGAACCACAGGGGGATTTTTTTTTTCTTTTTTTTTCAGAAAATCCTCCTCTGCTCCACTCCAACATGTTGTTGTGTAACTGGTGATGCAAAATACAAAACTTTCCCTATTCCCCAATTCTCTGGTAGCAGCCAGAGAAGAATGTAAGAGATATGTTGTGTGTCGTGGTGACTTCCCTCAGTCGTCTCCTTTTTCAGTCAGTTTTTTGAGAACTGTTTACTCTACACAGATTTATCATAATGTTTTTAATTTAAATATGGAGAGGCCTGAATTACTTTTTGTGTTGTCATAAACAAATTAAAATGTGTAAAGGCCTGGGGGTGAATACTTTTGCGGGGCACCAAAGGTCAAGGTGAAATTTTTGGCCTGTTGAATATTCTGAATATTTCGGCTGTTTTGAAGAATTGGTTAATTACATAACTATGGTTACTATTAAAAAGTAATATGAAGCCAAATATTACCTTTCTATTGGCCACATGAAGTTTGAACTTTGGTAAACTTGAAAGGTCAAAATCACTGTGGAATTCAAAAGAGTTGAGAACGTGATGATGGTACTGAGAGCAGACAAGGAAACAACATTTGGACTACAAGTTGAAAACAAGGCACTAACACAGTGAATTACATGGAAACAATATCTGTGGCTCCATCAGATGCAAGATATTTGTTCAATGCCTTTCGATGAAGGCAGTGCTAGCTGCTGGTAGATGTTGGCCTGTGTTGGTTCCTACTTGATCTCTGTCTTCATCGAAACAATCTCTGCAAGGACATTCTGTCTCTGTTTTTGATAGCTGTGCAGAAAAAGAACATTAACTTATTTTTATGGTTTCAGTGTTAAAACAGTTATTTGAAACGGTGTAGTTTTGTTAAAGGCCCCTTCACTGCTCGGGGAGGGCCACATGACACACTTGGATGGCATTCGTGATGCTTGGGGGGAGGGAACGCGACATGCCGATGGCCGTTTGTGTTGCTCGGGGGACACATGACACACTCGGACGCCGTGCATGTTGCACTCGGCCCCCATTTGGGACAGTAACTGGTGTCATGCAGGTGCAGTCCACCTCATCCATGTCCACCCGCGTCATTCGGCCACAGTCTGTGGTGGCTGCCCGTTGCGGTATGTCGCCCACCCCCATCCAGACTGTTTTGACTGATGTCAGGGTGTCATTCCAGCCACTTTGGTTGCAGTGGGACAGCGCCTCACCCACCTGAGAGCTTTCAGCACCTCAACCACACCTTGATTGTGATGTTATGTGCACTACATTTGAGCTGGTGCTGCAAATTGGCCCGACTGTTGTAAGTGCACTGTGAGTGCTGTTGGAGGACTTTGGGTTGCACGAGGACTTTGGCTGAGTGTGTGTCAATTAACCATTTGGGCACCTTTCACCCTCATTGGCCCTGTAGTGTGAATGCTGGCTCTATCGACGAGGTCCAACTTGCGTACGACTTACCATATGAATGGTGCAACTCCAGTCAGATGGTGGTACCACCTCATCTTGACCGCCGATCAATTGGGTTTCCAATGCAAGCGCACCGCGACTGTGGTGTGCATGTGCCGACTGGTGTTCGAGGCGTTCAACTGCAGCTCGACTTTGCACGATTGTCAATTCGAATCCTCCTTCATGCGCAATTTGGCCTCATTTGTTATGTGTAAAGGGCCCTTAATGATTTACCCTTAAATTGTAGGTTGTCTGCATCACTTTAAAGGCTGAGAATGGAATTAAGGAGATTCAGAAATTTGGTAATGGTCATAGGGTCTTGCTATATGCAGATGATCTCCTTTTATATATCAGTGACAATCTATAGCCTTTGTTGTATCCTCTCACTCCTAAAACCTGTTACTATGCTTTCAGTTAACAAAATAAACATTTTAAAAAAGTGAATATGTTGCTATTGGGCTGCTAATGCTCATAAGATTATTCTCTGCTTCACCTCAGAGCAATTTGTGCCTGATTGCACCCATGACCTCCTCCTCACTCCAGGCCCTGGCCTCTTGCAGCCTTTCTTTCTCACATTTCACATCCAATCCTATTGTAATTAGCACATTAAAATTATGCGTCACCTCAGCTGGCTCACTGTTCTGCAAACCACTCTTATTTGTAACAACCATTTATTTTTGCCAGCTAAATTTGACCCTCAATTTAAGCCCTTTGAGAAAAATGGGCTTTGCTACGTAATGGATATGTATGTGGACAAGGTGTCTGGTAGTTTTGGACAATTCTCCATCCACTTTATTCTGTATAATTCATGTTACCTAAGATATTTTCACATGACGTTATGAGGACTCACTCCTCCGTATTTCTTCACCCCATGTGGTGTAGACTTCATTCCTAAAGTGGAGTGTTTATCTAAAGGACACATTTCTTTCTTTTATAATCTTTTCTCTTCATCATCTGGCTCAATCATTAATAAAATAAGGGTAAGCTGGGAGAGTGAACTGCAGATTAGCCTGTTGGATGACTAGAAAAAAAACCCTGCATGCTGTCAATTCCTCCTCCAGCTGTGCCAGACTCAGCTTAAAACAATTCAAAGTACTATATAGAATTCAGTGAGGCCCGACTTGCTCATTTTTATTCAGGCAAAGTAGATAAAGGATGTTCTAGGTGACTTGACCCACATGTTCCGATTGTGTCAAATTCCAGTAACTGCCATGATTTTTTTGATGCAATCTCAAAGATTTTGGATATGAAAATCTGTCCTTCCCCTCACATACTGTAGCTATTTTTCCAAGTCTCCAAAACATAAGTTTGAAGTGTGAAATTTAAACAGTTGGAGAGATAAAGAAAAAGGAATGTTTCATTTCAGGAATTTATGGACTCATAAACAAAAGAAAAGGCACTGAATGGGAAATAAACACGTTTGTGGACTTGGAAAAGGCATACAACCGTGTCCCTCGAAGTGTCCTGTGGCAGTTGCTGTGGGAATATTGGGTCTCTATATGACAAAAGTAGGAACTGTGTCTGCATTCTCTGCATTACATTGGACCTGTTTCAAGTCGGTGTTGGACTCTGCTTGTGTTGCCCCTCACAGTACATCCAGAAAGTACATTCACTTTTTCCACATTTTGTTATGGAATTTATATAGTATGCATGCCCTTTGGTGGCCAAGTGGTTAGTGCACTTGGTTTCGGTGCGGCAGGTTCCCGGTTCAAATCCCACCTCTGCCACATTTCTCCATGTAATGTGGAGTTGCGTCAGGAAGGGCATCCGGTGTAAAACTTGTGCCAATTCAACATGCAGACCCTCCTTGGATTTGCTGTGGTGACCCTGAGTGCGAACAAGGGAGCAGCCGAAGGGACCGACCATTCACGCCCTTTGCTCAATACGTAGTTGATGCACCTTTGGCAGCAATTACAGCCTCAAGTCTTCTTGAATATGATGCCACAAGCTTGGCACATGTAACTTTGGGCAGGTTTGACCACACTTCTTTGCAGCATCTCTCAAGCTCCATTAGGTTGAGGAGCAACGGTGCACAGCCATTTTCAGATCTCTCCAGAGATGTTCAGTCAGATTCAGGTCTGGGCTCTGGCTGAGCCACTCAAGGCCACTCACTCCTTCGATATCTTGGCTGTGTGATTAGGGTCATTGTCCTGCTGAAAGATGAACCGTCACCTCGGTCTGAGGTCAAGAGCACTCTGGAGCAGGTTTTCATCCAGGATGTCTCTGTACATTGCTGCATTCATCTTTTCCTCAATCCTGACTAGTCTCCCAGTTCCTTACACTGAATAACATCCCTACGACATGATGCTGCCACCACCATGCTTCACTGTAGGGATGGTGCCTGGTTTCCTCAAAACATGATGCCTGGCATTCAGAGTTCAGAGTTCAATCTTTGTCTCATCAGACCAGAGAATTTTGTTTCTCATGGGCGAAGAGTCCTTCAGGTCCCTTTTTTGCAAACTCCAGGTGGGCTGCCATGTGTCTTTTACTAAGGAGTGGCTTCAGTCTGGCCACTGTACCATACACAGCTCACCATCTCTGCAGCAATCCAAGGTGGATTGCTGCAGAGATGGCTGCCTTTGTGGAAGGTTCTCCTCTCTCCACAAAGTAATGGTCGAGCTCTGACAGAGTGACCAGCGGGTTCTTAATCACCTCCCTGACTAAGGCCCTTCTCCCATGATCACTCAGTTTAGACAGGTGGCCAACTCTGGGAAGAGTCCTGATTGCTCTGAACTTCTTCCATTTATGGATTTCAATTTCAATTTATTTTCATTTATATAGCACCAAATCACAACAGAGTTGCCTCAAAGCGCTTCACACAGGTAAGGCCTAACCTTACCAACAAAGTAGGAAAGATGTGCTCACTGGGACCTTCAAAGCAGCAGAAATGTTTCTGTACCCTTCCGTATATTTGTGCCTCAAGACATTCCTGTCTCTGAGGTCTACAGACAATTCCAGAGTCCTTTCCAAAGCATGTCCATTCAACTGAATCTACCCCAGGTGGACTCCAGTTAAGCTGTAGAAACATCTCAAGGATGATCAGTGGAAACACAATGAGCTCAATTTTGATCTTCATGGCAAATGGTGTGAAGAATTAGGTATGTGATTTCTTAGGTTTTTTTTATTATTATTATTATTAATAAATTTGTTAAAATCTATAAAAAAACATTTAACATTGTCATTATGGGGTACTGTGTTTAGAATGTTGAGGAATAAAATGAATTTCTTGTATTTTGGAATAAGGCTGTAACAAAGCAAAATGTGAAAAAAGTGAAGAGTGCTGTTAATACTTTCCAGATGCGCTGATTCACCAGTCCTGTTTGTGATGTTCATGGATGGGATTTCAAGGCACAGGCAGACTCCAGAGGGTGTCCAGTTTGGTGATCTCAGAGTTGTATCTCTGTAATTTGCGGATGATGTAGGTCTGCGGGCTTCATTGAGCAGGTACCGCTGATGCACACTGTGCAAATATGAGGTCGAATGTGAAGTGTCTGAGATGAGAATCAGCACCTCCAAATCTGAGGCCATGGTCTTCTGTCAGAAATTGGATTGTCTCCTCTTGGTCAAGAGAAATTTACTGCCCCAAGTGGAGGAGTTTAAGTATCTCAAGATCTTGTTTAAAAGTGGAAGTAAGTTGGAGCTTGACATTGATAGACAGATTGGCGCGGAGTCTGATGTTTTACCAGCCCTGTACCAGACCGACATGTCAAGAACAAGCTGAGTCAAAAGGGGAGACTCTCAGTTTACCAGTCGATTTACGCTCCGATCCTCACCTATGGTAATGAATTTTGATAAGGTCATGAATACAAACCGTGGAAGTGAGGTTTTGCCATTTGTTTAGGATTTCCCCTAGTAGTCTCCCTCGGGAGGTCTTCCAGGCACATCCATCTGTGAGGAGGACCTGAAGAAAACCATGACTTTATGGAGGGATTAAATTTCCCAGCTGGTCAAGATAGAGGACCTGACCATTGGTCAAGTTAGAGGACTTGACCAATGGTAGAGAAGTGTGGAAAGCTGCTTAGTCACTGTCACCTTGACCTGGACCTGGACAAGTGGCAGAAAATGAATGAATGAATGAATGAATGAATAACTCCTCCGAAACTTCAGATATATTGTGTGAAGCATCTCTCAGCTGGTGAAATCTTCCCATATTGCAATGGAGTGAAACTGGGATAATCTCCCTCTTGGTTGTGCTTTGCCATCTGCCCACCTGCCACTTGCGAGTCCCAGGAGCCATTGGTTCTTTTTTATTTTTATTTTGATTGGTTCGCTATCTCTCTTTCGCTATCTCTGATACAGGCTTTTATCCTTTTTTTTTGCCCCTTTCTTTGCCTCATCTTCTGTTCCCGCTTTGATTTATTTTCATTATGTGTTTATTCTATGTTGTATTTAGCTTTGCCCCTTTGTTTCTTTGTTACTTTTACGAGGTCTGTCCGTAAAGTATGGTACCTTTTATTTTTTTCAAAAACTATATGGATTTCATTCATATGTTTTTACGTCAGACATGCTTGAACCCTCGTGCGCATGCGTGAGTTTTTCCACGCCTGTCGGTGACGTCATTCGCCTGTGAGCACGCCTTGTGGAAGGAGTGGTCCCGCCCCCTCGTCGGATTTTCATTGTCTGGAAATGGCGGAATGAAAAGGACTTTTTTCCATCAGAATTTTTTCAGAAGCTGTTAGAGACTGGCACCTGGAAACCATTCGAAAAATTTATCTGGCTTTCAGTGAAAATTTTACGGGCTTCACAGAGAATAAGGACTTTAACTACAGGTTTAAGGACCCCTTTAAAGGACAGTCGGTGCGCCGCGCTGCGAGCTGCGACGATGCGGCACAAACCACTGGATCATTTCTAAGCTGATGGCTCTGTGGATACGAGACCGTCGTGTGCTCTTTCTCTGGTTATCACAAGACCTGGACATCAGCCATTTTCCGGCAGATTTCACTTTTAACAAGAGATTTTTGTCATGGAAAGCCGCGCGGAGGCTTCGCGCGTCACGACCGATTCGCTGATGAAGCGAGACAAAGGAACACCTCCGTTTCGGAGTGTTAGAGGACAAGTTGGGACATGTCTATCTCGGCTTTCAGTGCTTACCAGTCGAGTGAGTATAAAAGAACTTGTGGAGAGCTGGACATGTCCCAACTTGTCCTCTAACACGCCGAAACGGAGGTGTTCCTTTGTCTTGCTTCATCAGCGAATCGGTCGTGACGCGCAAAGCCTCCGCTCGGCTTTCCATGACAAAATCTCTTGTTAAAAGTGAAATCTGCCGGAAAATGGCTGATGTCCAGGTCTTGTGATAACCAGAGAAAGAGCACACGATGGTCTCGTATCCACAGAGCCATCAGCTTAGAAATGATCCAGTGGTTTGTGCCGCGTCGTCGCAGCTCGCAGCGCGGCGCACCGACCGTCCTTTAAAGGGGTCCTTAAACCTGTAGTTAAAGTCCTTATTCTCTGTGAAGCCCGTAAAATTTTCACTGAAAGCCAGTTAAATTTTTCGAATGGTTTCCAGGTGCCAGTCTCTAACAGCTTCTGAAAAAATTCTGATGGAAAAAAAGTCCTTTTCATTCCGCCATTTCCAGACAATGAAAATCTGACGAGGGGGCGGGACCACTCCTTCCACAAGGCGTGCTCACAGGCGAATGACGTCACCGACAGGCGTGGAAAAACTCACGCATGCGCACGAGGGTTCAAGCATGTCTGACGTAAAAACATATGAATGAAATCCATATAGTTTTTGAAAAAAATAAAAAGGTACGATACTTTACGGACAGACCTCATATACTTTAGCCATTGTTCAGTTCTGTTCTGCCAGGTTGTGTTTTCATTTATGCTGTTTTCATTTCTGTTATTTTTTCTGTTGTACTTTAATATGGAGTTTTGCTTTATGTTACTCTTTGCTTGTTTGTTTTGTCATCTGGTTATCTTCTGTTTTGTACTTCAGTCATGAGTCAGTTCCAGTCTAGTTTTGTCATTGTATTTATTTTTCTTCTTATTGTTATTTATTCTCATGTTCATGCTCAGTCCGGATCTGCTTAATGGTAATATTCTATTCTTCCTCTGTCTCTGTTTTGTCTCAGTTCATAGTTCCCTGTAGTCTCTCACTCATTACCTCCGCCAAGGAGGTTATGTTTTCAGTCGCGTTTGTTTGTCTGTCTGTTTGTCGGCAGGATAACTCAAAACGTTTTGAACGGATTTTGATGAAATTTTGTGGAGTGGTTGGAAATAACAAGAGGAACAAGTGATTAAATTTTAGTGGTGATCCGGATCACGATCCGGATCCAGGAATTTTTTAAATGATTCTTCACCATTGCAGGATAGGGGGAATTTTTACATTCTAGTTTCTAACTCCACAAAAATAGGGCAGAAAGGCTTGGAAAAAATTAGGGTGTAACATAGTCAAATGTTCTATCAAACAACAAAGTTTGGTGATGATCAGATCTGGATTCCGGATCTGGTGATCCAGAATATGCAAAAATATAGGGAAAATGTCAGTGTGAGGTGACAAATGAAGCTAGAGATGCACAACTAACACCAAATTGTAGCTGAATCTGTACTGATATGTAGCTTCAAATGTTATGGAGGTAGATCCAGAAGAAAACCGCCATTACTGAAAAATCGTTTTTATACAATAACTTTTGAACTATTAAAGACATAAAAGTGATTCCAAGTTCTAGTGGTATGTTTTCATGGTCAAGGATGTCAAATATAAAGGAAAGAAAAGTGTATGTATCATAGTTTTGGTTGTAACACTGAATTGTTGAATAGATCACTGTGCCAAGGAGGGAATCTCTTTAGGGTCAGTGACCCTATGGCCTTGTTTAGAGAAGTGTTTCATAAATGTTAAAAAATTCATATATTTGCAGTTTAGTTGAATAATAAATTGAATTTTGTCTCTTATTTATTTTTGTCTATAAGCACATGCAATATCAATATCAGTGCTCAGATGACAGTAGCTTCTGGGAAAGGTGCAAGTTGCAATAAACTGTCATGCCAAGTGCTAAGGATACATGCTATCCAGTCACAGCAGATGAAACTTTTTTACTACTGAGCAAACATCATTGTTAGACTTTTTTAGGTTCAATGATTCCACGGAGTGTAGATGTTATGCGTCAGTGACCCCATGGCCTTGGCGGAGGTTGCACTCTCAGTGCTTCTAGTATCTGATTATGTTTTCACTCAAACTCCCTGCATCTGCCCTAGTATCTTTGTTTCTTACATCACTCTCTTCCTCCCAATCTTTCACAGTGTTTAGTCTTTGTCCACTAGCCACGCCCCCTTTCTAGAATCTTCCCTCTTCACATGCACCTTGTTACCTAATCAGTCTGCACATGCACCTCGTTTACACCACCTGTTATTTAAGCCCTCACAGTTCACTGCCAGATTGTTGTCTCTGTACAACAATCCAGCCTTTGATCACAGTCCTGAGTTTGCCAAGCCGTGTTCCGATTTCTGCTCTGTTCTCCTCGCCTGTGCCTCTTGCCTCTCCCCGAATGTCAGTGATTGCTCGTGCTACAGAACCCCACTTGTCCATGACTGCGTCTCAGCCTAACCCTGCTTATACCTCTGCCTCACTGACTGATCATGTGTACCGTACCAGAACCTGGAATAAAACCATGATTTCATTCACACCTAAGCCTAGTCTGGGAGACTGTATTGCGGGTCCAGCCGCTCCTGGTGCCGGGACGCCACCCACCCCGACACTCTCTTTCTGTGTGTGTGTATGTCTGTTTTGTTTTATTTGTGTTCTTTATTTTTTCTTTGTTTCATTTTAGGCTTTGTTTTTGTACATTTGTTAATTGTTGTAATAAAAATATATAGAGTTTCAAAAAATTGTGTTCTCAATCTGAATTACACAATCAGTTGACTAATTTTGTACTTGCTAGTCATAGTCAATTTACTACTACTACTCTGGTCAGAGTGGGACTATATGTTCACTGTCAGCATTAATTTAACACTGGTGATTTTACTGTGTAAGATATGAGTTTACCAGCAGTAAATCAGCAGGGAAGCATACTAGGAATACTAAGGTGATCACCACCAGCTGGTACCGTGCTTCACTAACAGACCCAGAATTTAAATGAAGTGAGGCCGAGGCCTGTTCCATTGCTAATGATATGAGTTAAAGGGATAGGAAGCATACTTCCAGACTATGCCAGTATGCTAGCCATAGGAGAGGGAGAATAGATGTATCTTATGTTTAGACTTTATTGTCTCTACAGAATCTGACTGTTTTATCTATGCAGGGAGATAAACAGTGGCAAGATAAGAGAAGGCTCTGTGGCCTACAGACTTTTAATTTACCCTATGGACACAAAGTAGTCTGCACCCTGAGAAAACAGAGCCCGGGCCAGTACGTAGAATGTAATGAAGTCAGATAAGTAAGGAGGTGCTAGTCAATTAATAATTTTGTAGGTTAGTAAGAGAACCTTAAAATCTGACCTCACAGAGACAGGAACCCAGTGAAGAGGTGCCAAAATCTGAGTAATCTCGTCGAACCTTCTGCTTATTGTCAAAACTCTGGCAGCAGCATTTTGAACCAATTGGAGACCTCTAATGCTGGACTGTGGTAAACCAGAGAACTGAACATTGCATTTGCTGGATGGGGTTACAACCTTCACAAACTGCAAAGATTTATAAACCAAACCACCCGAATTGTAGCTTGTCCAGTCCTTGGCTATTTGGCTTGAAAGGTCCCCCTCCCGCCATGTAGTTATGGCACCTGCTGTATCACTCTTTTATCAAAAGAGAAGAAGTAGAGGCAGAATGAAAGTAGCGTTATGTGAAAAGGAGCACTGATATGTGAAAAAGATTTTCTTACATCTGATACTGCTCAACAAGCATGTTAATTGTAGTCACCTACAATTCCTATAGGTGACTACACCTCCTGTGTGAATGGGTGAATGTGAGGCATAATTGTAAAGTGCTTTGAGCATCTGATGTAGATAGAAAAGCATGGTATAAATGCAGTCCATTTACCTACTGGAAGTACGTAGATACCAAACAGGTGTGGAAAAAAATTATTCGTAGCTACACTGTTTGTGCTGACTGTGACACCTCTACAGAAATAGGCCTATTGGTGCAATAATTTTAAAAAGTGTGATTGGAATCAGGTTAAATTAGATATGGACTAATGCAACTTGAAAAGACTTTTACCTTCACCTGCTGCTTGACCTCAAAACCTTCCTGATTCTGCCTGGAAATTCTTGTAATTAACATATAAATTATTCTTATTTCTTAGAGTATCATGACTACCTACTATTTACAAAGTATTATAGGATTCTGCGAGGAGATGGTCTTTCAATATTCCAATAGCCCAACTCCCCATCATCATTCCAAGTCACGATCTTTATGATCTTGGACAAGATTGTCTCATTACACCCAGTTGTTAATGGGTACCGACATTGGCTGGAGAAGTAAACTGCTGCTCACCATCCTGTGGAAGTCATAGACTGTCATCCACAAAATCTGGGGATATAGATGGGCATCAAAATGCCCCGGGGCCTGTATAGGACTCATTTCATCTGTTTTCCCCATTTGATTAATGGATGTGAAGCTGGCCTCTTCCTCTTCAAACTCTGCATGTATGTGCTGTTCTACAAAGATGCAAACAAACAGCCAAAGAACTTAATGTCAGCTATGTAGAATGTAGAGAACAACAAATGGTTTTCCTCTGGGATTTGAGGAACACATAACACCAGACGTCCTGAGAAACAAGAGCAGCCACTTTTCTCTCTGGCATTTACTTTTTTATATTCCCAAAGCAACAGAGGTGGTGGTGGTGATGGCTGCAGAGCCAAACAGTAACAGGAATTGACGGTTCTTACAGTAACTACCTCCTCTGCCTTGGTAATAAGTACCAGACTTTTACCATGAATCTCATGGGAGCAGACGTTGCTGGGAAAACATACACTCCCCTCATGGCCTCCCCCAACTCATTGCCATATGCATCTCAAACCAAACATGCAGTACACACCTAAACCACACATGGAATTAATCACTTGTGATATACTTTCACTTTTGATGCCTTTTTGAGTGGAAATACCTTGTAACATGCTAATTTCCCCTGTGCAACTAATATAAGGTGTGTTCAGCTGCAAGTGCTGAAATGCTTGCAGATCATTATCATACACTTAACAGTCAAGCATCATCTGCAGGAGTTAGAATAGTCTTTGCTGTTCAGGCCTGAGAGATTCACATGAATCAAGATAAGAAATGTTTGAAATGATGATTGTACTTTAATTCATGAATGATGGACTACCTAACAACAACAGCAACTTGTGTATTACACTTCAAACACGAATTCTGCATTTAAGTATCTTACGTCAGAGAAAACCGTTTTTAATTGAGCAACAATTATGTCAGAGCAGGCGGCTGCCCGGCAACCATAGCGGGTGGACCCGCAATGCAAATTCCCAGACTGTTGGGAAGGTGTCGTAGCACGGACCCACAACAGGGGGCGCAAATGAACGGACAATGAATAAGCCAAAAAGGTAACAATTTAATGTTGTGATAATACACAACGAAACGTACAGTAATTTTGCACAGTCAGTTTAACACCAGGTGACGTGTGGGCAGGCTCGAAGATAGAAGACCCCCGACGAGAGAGAAGCCGCGTCCCACACGGCTTCCACCACCAACGGTCTGAAGAACACCGGAGCCGCCAAGTCCCGAGTCCCCAGGTGGCCTCTGTCTTCGGCTGTCAACCCTGGTACTGCTGGCAGAAAGCAGAAATATACTCAACAAAAATATAAACGCAACACTTTTGGTTTTGCTCCCCTTTTGTATGAGATGAACTCAAAGATTTAAAACTTTTTCCACATACACAATATCACCATTTCCCTCAAATATTGTTCACAAACCAGTCTAAATCTGTGATAGTGAGCACTTCTCCTTTGCTGAGATAATCCATCCCACCTCACAGGTGTGCCATATCAAGATGCTGATTAGACACCATGATTAGTGCACAGGTGTGCCTTAGACTGTCCACAATAAAAGGCCACTCTGAAAGGTGCAATTTTGATTTATTGGGGGGGGGATACCAGTCAGTATCTGGTGTGACCACCATTTGCCTCATGCAGTGCAACACATCTCCTTTGCATCATCCGTGAAGAGAACACCTCTCCAACGTGCCAAACGCCAGCGAATGTGAGCATTTGTCCACTCAAGTCGGTTACGACGACGAACTGGAGTCAGGTCGAGACCCCGATGAGGACGACGAGCATGCAGATGAGCTGAGATGAGATGGTTTCTGACAGTTTGTGCAGAAATTCTTTGGTTATGCAAACCGATTGTTTCAGCAGCTGTCTGAGTGGCTGGTCTCAGACGATCTTGGAGGTGAACATGCTGGATGTGGAGGTCCTGGGCTGGTGTGGTTACACGTGGTCTGCGGTTGTGAGGCTGGTTGGATGTACTGCAAAATTCTCTGAAACGCCTTTGGTGACGGCTTATGGTAGAGAAATGAACATTCAATACACAAGCAACAGCTCTGGTTGACATTCCTGCTGTCAGCATGCCAATTGCACGCTCCCTCAAATCTTGCAACATCTGTGGCATTGTGCTGTGTGATAAAACTGCACCTTTCAGAGTGGCCTTTTATTGTGGACAGTCTAAGGCACACCTGTGCAATAATCATGGTGTCTAATCAGCATCTACGTATGGCACACCTGTGAGGTGGGATGGATTATCTCAGCAAAGGAGAAGTGCTCACTATCACAGATTTAGACTGGTTTGTGAACAATATTTGAGGGAAATGGTGATATTGTGTATGTGGAAAAAGTTTTAGATCTTTGAGTTCATCTCATACAAAATGGGAGCAAAACCAAAAGTGTTGCGTTTATATTTTTGTTGAGTGAGTGAGTGTGAGTCCGCACACTCAGTAATTCTCAGTCCAAACACAGTGAGGAGGGAGCACCTCCACCTCCAAACTAGGAACACACTAGCAGCTCCTGTAACCACTTATCTGGATGGAGTGAGAGGCGAAGACGTCGCTTCTCTCACTGACCGCCAACCCAGCTGAAAGGGCACCACAGGACAACGGCTGCAAACAGATCAGACGTAAGTCACAGTTTAAATTCAGCAGAGAATTTACCTTGGTAATGGTAGTCGATTTCTCGGCGGGGAGGTGGAGTTGCAGTCCGGCTTTTATGGTGGTGATGATGAACGAGTGACAGCTGGTGCAGAGGAGGAGTGACAGCTGTCACTTCTTCTGGGTCTGGCGCCCTCTCGTGCTTGGAGCCCGCACTCCGAGCAGGGCGCCCTCTGGTGGTGGTGGGCCAGCAGTACCTCCTCTTCAGCGGCCCACACAACACAGACTAGGCTTTGGTTCGGTACACGTGATCAAACAGCGGAGCAGAGGTGCAATCAGGATCAAGCAAAAACGCAGTCATGGTTGAGCAGGGGTCAGAGGCACGAGCAAACAGACATCCGGGATGAGGCAAGAGGCATGGTCGAGGCAGACAGAGCAAAAATATGATACACGGCAAGGGAAAAATCAGGACTGAGAACGAGAGGTGGAATGTGTACAAGACAACAAACTGGTGCTGGTGTGGTGACTGGAAGGAGATTAAATAGGACAGGAGTTAACAAGGTGCATGTGAGGAACAATCTAGAAAGGGTGCATGGCTAATGAACAAAGATAATGCATTGTGCAAGACAGTGAGGGGGGACAACACAAGGTGGATTGAAGAAAAGACAAAGATATGTGAACAGGTGCCAAGAGCATGAGTGAATGAAAACACAAAGCACACAGGAACAAAGTGAAAGACAAATACACGGGGCAGGTGCAGTGAAGTGGAGTGAGAACATAATCAGATGGGTGTGAGGGAAACAGGGAACTATGAACTGAGCTAAAACAGAAACCGAGGACAGAATAAAATATACAATGAACCAGACATGAGCATGAAAACTAATCAGAGAATAAATTGGATAATAAACACTAAAGCTAAACTAAAAAGGAACTGACTAAGAAGACAAAGAGGTTAAACAAACTATAAGAAAAATAGTGACTCAGTGATTAACAAAACCCGACACAAAAGCGCAACAGATAATATAACAAATGAGAACAAATTAAACAAGTGATGAACAATGAAAACACAAGCTGGCTGAACAAAACAAGAACGGAATTGGACAATGGCTAACATAAAAAAGTAAGAAAGACAACATAAAAAAGTAAGAAAGACAACGTAAAACATAACAGTGAATAAACCAGGATGAAAATAAACAACAAATAAATCAAAGCTGGGGCGCGTGAAGGGATAAAGAAAGAGGAAAAGACTGAATCAACACCCAGAACCGGCCAAAATCGTGACAAATTACAAATATTCCATTCAAATTCAATTCAAGTTCTTTATTACATATCACAAAATCACAATGTAAGTTTCCCCAAGGAGCAATTTCAGCAATTACAACACAAAAGTATTTTGCAAAAAACGTAACAGTAAAATAAGAACTGGACAAAAATATTTGAGAAAAGACATAAGACTAAGACATGTCCAAAAAGGAATACAAAGTCAAAGAAGAGTAAAGGTTTTGATACAACCCCAATTCCAATGAAGTTGGGACGTTGTGTAAAATGTAAATTAAAAACAGAATACAATGATTTGCAAATCCTCTTTAACCTATGTTCAACTGAATACACCACACAGACAAGATATTTATGTTCAAACTGATAAACTTTACTGTTTTTGTTCAAATATTTGCTCATTTTGAAATGGATGCCTGCAACATGTTTCAAAAAAGCTGGGACAGTGGTATGTTTACCACTGTGTTACATCACCTTTCCTTTTAACAACACTCAATAAGTGTTTGGGAACTGAGGACACTAATTGCTGAATCTTTGTAGGTGGAATTCTTTCCCATTCCTGCTTGATGTATGACTCCAGGGTCTCCATTATTGTATTTTGTGCTTCATAATGCCTCACACATTTTCAGTGGGCGACAGGTCTGAACTGCAGGCAGGCCAGTCTAGTACCCGCACTCCACACTGTTGTAACACGTGCAGAATGTAGCTTGGCATTGTCTTTCTGAAATAAGTAGGGATTTCCCTGAAAAAAACATTGCTTGGATGGCAGCATGTGTTGCTCCAAAACCTGGATGTACCTTTAAGCATTGATGGTGCCATCACAGATGTGTAAGTTGTCCATGCCTTGGGCACTAACACACCCCCATACCATCACAGATGCTGGCTTTTGAACTTTGCGCTGGTAACAATCTGAATGGTCTTTTTCCTCTTTTGTCCGGAGGACACGACGCCCATGATTTCCAAAAACAAGTTGAAATGTGGAGTCATCAGACCACAGCACACTTTTCCACTTTGCTTCTGTCTATTTCAAATGAGCTCAGACCCAGAGAAGGCAGTGTTTCTGGATGTTATTGATGTATGGCTTTCGCTTTGCATGGCAGAGTTTTAACTTGCACTTGTAGATGTAGCGACGAACTGTGTTAACTGTCAATGGTTTTCTGAAGTGTTCCTGAGCCCATGTGGTAAGATCCTTTACACAATGATGTCGGTTTTTAATGCAGTGCCGCCTGAGGATCAAAGGTCACAGGTATTCAATGTTGGTTTTCGGCCTTGCCGCTTACGTGTAGAAAGTTCTCCAGATTCTCTGAATCTTCTGATTATATTATGGACTGTAGATGATAGAGTCCCTAAATTCCTTGCAATTGAACATTGAGAAACATTGTTCTTAAACTGTTGGACTACTTTTTCATGCAGTTGTTCACAAAGTGGTGATCTTCACCTCATCTTTGCTTGTGAATGGCTGAGCCTTTTGGGGATGCTCCTTTTATACCCAATCATGACACTCACCTGTTTCCATTTAGGTGTTCTTTGAGCATTCAACGACTTCCCCAGTCCTTTGTTGCACTGTCCCAACTTTTTTGAAACGTGTTCCAGGCATCCATTTCAAAATGAGCAAATATTTGCACAAAAACAATAAACTTTATCAGTTTGAACATTAAATATCTTGTCTTTGTGATGTATTCAATTGAATATAGGTTGAAGAGGATTTGCAGATCATTGATTCTGTTCTTATTTACATTTCACACAACATCCCAACTTCATGGGAATTGGGGTTGTACAACAGGGACAAATATTAAGAATATGATGACAGACTATAACTATAACAAATAACTAAAATTGACCATCTAAACACTGTAAAACTTATCAGGGTGATTCAACTAAAAACACAAGTTCAATTACTGCCTTTAAAACATAAGTAAAGTCAGTCAGCCCAGTTGGCAATTCAGGAAGGTAAGTTATATAAGTTGCCAACTGCGCAGCTTATATAACTTACCTTCCGAGTTGAACAAGAGCTTTTCTTGAAGTTGAGTTTACAACAGACTGGGGTGACGGTTCATCTTTCAGCAGGATAGTGACCCTAGGCGCGCAGCCAAGATATCAAAGGAGCTTCAGCACAACTCAGTGAATGTCCTTGAGTGGCCCAGCCAGGGCCCAGACCTGAATCCAATTGAACATCTCTGGAGAGATCTGAAAATGGCTGTGCAGCGACACTCCCCATTCAACTTGATGGAGCTTAAAAGGTGCTGCAAAGAGGAATGGGTAAAACTGCCCAAAGATAGGTGCACCAAGCTTGTGGCATCATATTCAAGAAGACTTAAGGTTTTAACTGCTGTGATGTAATTTCTTAATTTTATATATATAAATTTGCTAAATTTTCCTAAATTTTCCAAAATTCCAAAATTGTCATTATGGGGTGTTGTGAGTAGAATTGTGAGAGGGGAAAAAATGAATTTACTCCATTTTGGAATAAGGTTGTAACATAAAAAAAATGTGGAAAAGCTGAAGAGATGTGAATACTTTCTGGTTGCACTCTACACCTACTGACATTTTTTGATTGTTTTGTGTTTTGTATTACTGTATGCAAGATTCAAAGGTTGTCCCCTTGAAGAGGAAGAGGTTGAATTTTTTTCAGAAGCTCAGGAAACTGCTCTCATTGATACGATTATTGCAAGCAATGCCACACAACTGACAAAAATTCAGGACAGAGTGCTGGCAGATAAAGATAGTTTTGCCAATTTCATCTCAGTCAGCACAACAACAATTGGCCTTGTCCTTGAAAAACATCAAATAAGGATGAAGCAGTTGTACACAGTACCATTTGAAAGGAATGGAAAATGTGTGAAAGAACTCTGTTATCAATTTGTCCAGGTAAGATGTCGTTTCAGACATAACAATATGCTGTACTAAAAATGTGAATTCACTATACAAGGTTTGTCCATAAAGTATCGTACCTTTTTATTTTTTTCAAAAACTATATGGATTTCATTCATATGTTTTTACGTCAGACATGCTTGAACCCTTATGCGCATGCCTGAGTTTTTCCATGCCTGTCGGTGACGTCATTCGCCTGTGAGCACGCCTTGTGGAAGGAGTGGTCCCGCCCCCTCATCGGATTTTCATTGTCTGGAAATGGCGGAATGAAAAGGACTTTTTTTCCATCTGAATTTTTTCAGAAGCTGTTAGAGACTGGCACCTGGAAACCATTCGAAAAATGTATCTGGATTTCAGTGAAAATTTTACGGGCTTCACAGAGAATAAGGACTTTAACTACAGCTTTAAGGACCCCTTTAAGGACGGTCAGTGCGCCACGCTGCGAGCTGCGATGATGCGGCACAAACCACTGGATCATTTCTAAGCTGATGGCTCTGTGGATATGAGACCGTCATGATTTTAACATCCACACAGATGCTGAGAATGACAGCCTCAACACTGCATTTAATCTATTATTAGACTCTATTGGCTTTGCTCAAAAAGTAAATGAGTCCACCCACCACTTTAATCATATCTTAGATCTTGTTTTGACTTATGGTATGGAAATAGAAGACTTAACAGTATTCCCTGAAAACTCCCTTCTGTCTGATCATTTTTTAATAACATTTACATTTACCCTGATGGACTACCCTGCAGTGGGGAATAAGTTTCATTACACTAGAAGTCTTTCAGAAAGCGCTGTAACTAGGTTTAAGGATATGATTCCTTCTTTATGTTCTCTATTGTCATATACCAACACAGAGCAGAGTAGCTACCTAAACTCTGTAAGGGAGTTAGAGTATCTCGTCAATAGTTTTACATCCTCATTGAAGACAACTTTGGATGCTGTAGCTCCTCTGAAAAAGAGAGCTTTAAATCAGAAGTGTCTGACTCCGTGGTATAACTCACAAACTCGTAGCTTAAAGCAGATAACCCGTAAGTTGGAGAGGAAATGGCGTCTCACTAATTTAGAAGATCTTCACTTAGCCTGGAAAAAGAGTTTGTTGCTCTATAAAAAAGCCCTCCGTAAAGCTAGGACATCTTTCTACTCATCACTAATTGAAGAAAATAAGAACAACCCCAGGTTTCTTTTCAGCACTGTAGCCAGGCTGACAAAGAGTCAGAGCTCTATTGAGCTGAGTATTCCATTAACTTTAACTAGTAATGACTTCATGACTTTCTTTGCTAACAAAATTTTGACTATTAGAGAAAAAATTACTCATAACCATCCCAAAGATGTATCGTTATCTTTGGCTGCTTTCAGTGATGCCGGTATTTGGTTAGACTCTTTCTCTCCGATTGTTCTGTCTGAGTTATTTTCATTAGTTACTTCATCCAAACCATCAACATGTTTATTAGACCCCATTCCTGCCAGGCTGCTCAAGGAAGTCCTACCATTATTTAATGCTTCAATCTTAAATATGATCAACTTATCTTTGTTAGTTGGCTATGTACCACAGGCTTTTAAGGTGGCAGTAATTAAACCATTACTTAAAAAGCCATCACTTGACCCAGCTATTTTAGCTAATTATAGGCCAATCTCCAACCTTCCTTTTCTCTCAAAGATTCTTGAGAGGGTAGTTGTAAAACAGCTAACTGATCACCTGCAGAGGAATGGTCTATTTGAAGAGGTTCAGTCAGGTTTTAGAATTCATCATAGTACAGAAACAGCATTAGTGAAGGTTACAAATGATCTTCTTATGGCTTCGGACAGTGGACTTATCTCTGTGCTTGTTCTGTTGGACCTCAGTGCTGCTTTTGATACTGTTGACCATAAAATTTTATTACAGAGATTAGAGCATGTCATAGGTATTAAAGGCACTGCGCTGCGGTGGTTTGAATCATATTTGTCTAATAGATTACAGTTTGTTCATGTAAATGGGGAATCTTCTTCACAGACTAAAGTTAATTATGGAGTTCCACAAGGTTCTGTGCTAGGACCAATTTTATTCACTTTATACATGCTTCCCTTAGGCAGTATTATTAGACGGTATTGCTTAAATTTTCATTGTTACGCAGATGATACCCAGCTTTATCTATCCATGAAGCCAGAGGACACACACCAATTAGCTAAACTGCAGGATTGTCTTACAGACATAAAGACATGGATGACCTCTAATTTCCTGTTTTTAAACTCAGATAAAACTGAAGTTATTGTACTTGGCCCCACAAATCTTAGAAGCATGGTGTCTAACCAGATCTTTACTCTGGATGGCATTTCCCTGACCTCTAGTAATACTGTGAGAAATCTTGGAGTCATTTTTGATCAGGATATGTCATTCAAAGCGCATATTAAACAAATATGTAGGACTGCCTTTTTGCATTTACGCAATATCTCTAAAATCAGAAAGGTCTTGTCTCAGAGTGATGCTGAAAAACTAATTCATGCATTTATTTCCTCTAGGCTGGACTATTGTAATTCTTTATTATCAGGTTGTCCTAAAAGTTCCCTAAAAAGCCTTCAGTTAATTCAAAATGCTGCAGCTAGAGTACTGACGGGGACTAGCAGGAGAGAGCATATCTCACCCGTGTTGGCCTCTCTTCATTGGCTTCCTGTTAATTCTAGAATAGAATTTAAAATTCTTCTTCTTACTTATAAGGTTTTGAATAATCAGGTCCCATCTTATCTTAGGGACCTCGTAGTACCATATCACCCTAATAGAGCGCTTCGCTCTCAGACTGCAGGCTTACTTGTAGTTCCTAGGGTTTGTAAGAGTAGAATGGGAGGCAGAGCCTTCAGCTTTCAGGCTCCTCTCCTGTGGAACCAGCTCCCAATTCAGATCAGGGAGACAGATACCCTCTCTACTTTTAAGATTAGGCTTAAAACTTTCCTTTTCGCTAAGGCTTATAGTTAGGGCTGGATCGGGTGACCCTGGACTATCCCTTGGTTATGCTGCTTTAGACGTAGACTGTGGGGGGGTTCCCACGATGCACTGTTTCTTTCTCTTTTTGCTCTGTATGCATCACTCCGCATTTAATCATTAGTGATCGATCTCTGCCCCCCTCCACAGCATGTCTTTTTCCTGGTTCTTTCCCTCAGCCCCAACCAGTCTCGGCAGAAGACTGCCCCTCCCTGAGCCTGGTTCTGCTGGAGGTTTCTTCCTGTTAAGAGGGAGTTTTTCCTTCCCACTGTTGCCAAGTGCTTGCTCACAGGGGGTCGTTTTGACCGTTGGGGTTTTTCATAATTATTGTATGGCCTTGCCTTACAATATAAAGCGCCTTGGGGCAACTGTTTGTTGTGATTTGGCGCTATATAAAAAAAAAGTTGATTGATTGATTGATTGATGTGCTCTTTCTCTGGTTATCATAAGACCTGGACATCAGCCATTTTCCGGCAGATTTCACTTTTAACAAGAGATTTTGTCATGGAAAGCCGCACGGAGGCTTCGCGCGTCACGACCGATTCGCTGATGAAGCGAGACAAAGGAACACCTCCGTTTCGGAGTGTTAGAGGACAAGTTGGGACATGTCTATCTCGGCTTTCAATGCTTACCAGTCGAGTGAGTATAAAAGAACTTGTGGAGAGCTGGACATGTCCCAACTTGTCCTCTAACACTCCGAAACGGAGGTGTTCCTTTGTCTCGCTTCATCAGCGAATCGGTCGTGACGCGCGAAGGGGTGACCCTCTGCTTGGGCCATGCTACTGACACAATTTACAAAACAATTTACAAAATTAATATACAGGAAAATTTGTCGGTGCACAGGACAGGAGGGTTGCAGAAGTAGACACCAGTGCTATCTCTGGATGGAGCCACACTTCAAACAGAGAGGAAAAAAAGCAGAATCAGGCATTGGAAAGACAACAAATACAGGATCATTTGTCAGCATTAAGCAACAAGAAATACTAAGGTGATCGCCGGCCACTAGCCCTAAGCTCCACTAAAAGACCCAGACTTTAGATAAAGTTGAGGCTGCAGCCTGCTCAGTTTCCTAATAAAATGAATTTAAAAGGGTAAAAAACATAGTAACATATTATGCCAGTACGCTAGCCATACGAAAGTGAAAATAAGTGCGTCTTAAGTCTGGACTTGAAAGTCTGTACAGAATCTAACTGTTTTATTGATGCAGGGAGGTCATTCCACAGAACAGGGGCATGAAAAGAGAAAGCTCTGTGACCTGCAGACTTTTTATTCACCAGAGTGACACAAAGTAGTCCTGCACCCTGAGAACGCAGAACCGTGGCAGGGACTTAGGGTTTAATTAGGTCAGTTAAGTAGGAAGGTGTCAGCCCGTGAACAAATTTATAGGTTTGTAACAGAACCTTAAAATGTGACCTCACAGGACAGGAAGCCGGTGAAGAGAAGCCAAAATGGGTGTAATGTGGTCAAACTTTCTGCTTCCTGTCAAAAGTCTGGCAGCAGCATTTCAAACCAATTGGAGAGCCCTAATGCTGGACTGCGGTTAAACAAGAAAATAGAACATTGTAGTAGTCCAATCTAGAAGAGACAAACACATTTTGCATCCTAAGTCATTCTGTGCCAAGCCTCCTTGAATCATGACACCTCTATAGCACTTCATCATGAAGCTGTGTAACTGGGGATACAAAATACAAAACATGCACTATTAACGGTTCCCAGCATCACATCTACTGTACATGTGCAACAGTAGCTGTAGAAACGTGCGTACGCCAGCCAGGATTTTTGCGTGATGCACCGCACATTTCCTGTCATTTCACATTTGATACATCTGAACATTAGCGTGGAGATGGTGGACGTATGCCACGTTTTTACGCACATTTTGTGCATGAGGTGTTAGATTAATCCCAAAAGCAACTTTAATTTGCTTGTAGTATGTTACTATAGCTGCATGTCTTCTGCTCAACATCTGGGCTTTTTTAAGGGATTAATATCATCATCACATGCATGATGAAAATTAGGAGCAGGTGTGGCTGAAGTTATATGCAGCTTAAAATAAGCTTGTCAGTTTCTTTCATTCCCAAAGCCAAGGTCTGGTGGCCACCGAGGACACTGCTGTTTGTTGTGTTATGGGACCAGTGTTGCCACAGTTACTTTGAAAAAGTAATCCAATTACTGATTACTCCTTGAAAAAGTAACTTAGTTACTTTACTGATTACTCAATTGTAACAGTAACTAAGTCAGATTACTAGTTATTTTTTTAGTTACTTTGCCCAGCTGCCAACAACAACCCACCTCAACATGACAATGATACCTGTGTTGACCAATGTTTTGCCAAAACTCACTTTATAGTCACCCTTTCTTGACTTCAATGAAAATAAATACTTGTTTTATAAAAAGTAAAATAAAGACCTCTTTCTTGACCTCATATTTAAGTGTTGACAGCACTGTAACAGTAAAACTTGCAATTTCTAACCTACATTGTTTATAAATGTAACTATTAAATTCTTTCTAACATTTTTCTAACATTTAAATTCTCTCCAAACATTTTACTTGTTGAAATTATTATTATTATAAATAGTATTAGTAGTTGTAGTTAAAAAAAAAAAAAGGCTTCAAAACTGGACCTTTAATCTAGGGGTGTTGTGGGGGGCACATCCTTGCCCCACACCCCATTCCATCTGGATTTGCCCCTGCTTTGGCGTTTGAGCACAAAGAATGGATAACATTTATTTATGCAGAAAACATGACCAAATTTACAGGTAAGAAAGTTTTATTGCATTTTCACATCATGTGGTCCTCAGAAAGAGAGTTTAGGTGCATTTGAGTGGAAAATTGTTATGTGTCGGACGCAGCTCGGAGAACCGACCAGCGTTTGAAGGACCCAGTACGAAATAAGCAGAGCACGGTACAAAGGCTAACTGAATTTAATACATAACAGTGATGTGATACAAAACAACAAAAGAGTGTGCGGTCTGGCGTGGTGGTGATACGGTGCGCTCCCAGCAGCGCTAACGGTCCGGAGCCAGAAGCCGTTCGGACCCAAGGACCCCGCCGACACCCCCCAGGTGGCCGCAACAAACCGAGTCTGTGAAAGAAGGAACCATTATGTGAGTCCACACTCTACACACAGAGAGACCACTCAAAGGTGTACATAAACAGCAAACACTTCCTGGCTTAATTACTAATCAGCTTCCCAACCTGCAGGCATGGAACATCCAGTTCACAAAACTCCACTGCAGTGGAAGCCGATACATGACTAACGTACAGCTCAATATAATAAGGTGTGAGGGACACCACATTTACTGACTGTATAAACGTTAGTCACAAAATCTAACGTACCTCAGGAAGTGTGCTGACGAGCGTGAGACCTCACCCCCTCCTCTTTCACAGACCGTGCATCAAACCCTGGACGTTCTCTGCATCCACTGATGATGAGATGGCTCCCGAGACGACGATTTCACCCGTCTGGTCACAAGGTCGAGTCTCTGGCAAATACACACTGTACACTCCAGTCTTAAATGCCACCATGTTCCAATCCATATAGATGCACCACAGCTGTGAGTCCTGACGAGCCGCAGGTGATCAGGGTGAGGTCCTGATAACCTCAGCAACACAGCCACTCAGTCCCAAATGCAAGCCACCTGGAAGGAAAAACAAAAGACAGAAACAAAAAGGCAGCCAGGCCCCCCAGCCATACAACAGTACCCCACCCTCACGGGAAGCCTCCCGGCGACCACACAAACCTGGCCCAGGAGAAACACCCCCCTCCAGGGACCATGGCTGGAAACCGCATCTGCATTCGTCTTCCAACAGAATGGTAGATGTCCTCTCCTCTGGCTGCATCCTTGCCTTTGTTTCAGTCAGTCACTTAGCACAGGTGTGGCCAGGAGTTCTTAAACCTGTGCGGTCAGCCTTTATCCAACCATGTTTGGTCTTTAGTCATAAAACAAAAAAGACAAACACAAACAACCAAAACACCCCCCCTCCCCAGGGGACCGTCCCATCAAACCCCGGGAAGAGGAGAAAAGAAAAACCCCAAACTTAAGCTTACAAATAAAAGTGCTAAAACACCCCCCCCCCCCAAACGACATGTAGGGACCAACACCCCCCAGAGGACTTCCCGCCAGCTCCAGGAGTAATAACCACAGCCGAGGTCCCTCTGGGATCCAACGTCACCCACGGGGACTCCCAGCGCCTCCCAGAGGACCACTCGTCAACCCCAGGAGACGCCTCCCCTCATGACCAACGGACCCAGCCCCGGCCGTCTATGGCTAGATGGACCCACAGCCCTTTCCCCCCCAGAGGACACCACAGTCAAACCCTGAGGGCGGAAACTGGGGGGAAAACAAGAAGAGAGAAAAAAAAAACATACAAACAAAACATCCCCAACCCCACCCCCTTGGCGCAGTGGAAACTGGAAGCACGTCCAGTGTCACCAACCGTGACTATACCCCAGAAGCCAACCGGGAGGAGTGGAACAGCGGTTATGGCAAACGGCACAAAACGGCGCCACTCCTCCGACTTCTACACCACCCACTAGCTGCGGGTATATCCCACTGCCCCAAACCTCAGCCACGCCGATGGCAGACGGCCAAAGGCGTGCTGAAGCCGGAGGTGGAACAGGGAATCAAACCCCCCCCCCCCCCCCCCCAGGTGCAGAGGTTACCCGGGAAACGCCCAGTATAACCAAACTGCACCACTCCAGCAACGCCGACACTACGGCTCACCCGGCTGGAGCCAGAGGAGAAGAGAGGGAAGAAAAAGAAAGGAGTGGGAGGAGTCGTCCAGCCCCTCATCGGAATTCCTTTGTCTGAGAAGTTGCTGAGAGACTGGCGCTTTGTTTGATCAAAATTTTTTCTAAACCTGTGAGACACATCGAAGTGGACATGGTTCGAAAAATTAAGCTGGTTTTCAGTGAAAATTTTAACAGCTGATGAGAGATTTTGAGGTGATTCTGTCGCTTTAAGGACTTCCCACGGTGCGAGATGTCGTGCAGCGCTCTCAGGCGGCGTCATCAGCCTGTTTCAAGCTTAAAACCTCCACATTTCAGGCTCTGTTGATCCAGGACGTCGTGAGAGAACAGAGAAGTTTCAGAAGAAGTCGGTTTCAGCATTTTATCCGGATATTCCACTGTTAAAGGAGATTTTTTTAATGAAAAACGTGCGGGCGGATTGCAGCGTCGGCTCGCAGCCGCCGCGACGCTCCGTCACAGGAAAAACACCTCCGTTGGAAGCCTTAAGGACAAGTTGGAACATCTCCAGCTGATAAACAATTTCTCATATACTCACTCCACTGAAAGCCATCAAAAGCCAACTGGATTTTAACAAATGGTTATCAACACGGAGGTGTTTTTCCTGTGCCGCCGGGCCGCATCGGCTGCGTCCCGACGCGCGGACCCGTCTGCACGTCTTTCATTAAAAAAATCTCCTTTAACAGTGGAATATCCGGATAAAATGCTGAAACCGACTTCTTCTGAAACGTCTCTGTTCTCTCACGACGTCCTGGATCAATAGAGCCTGAAATGTGGAGGTTTTAAGCTTGAAACAGGCTTTGATCAAACAAAGCGCCAGTCTCTCAGCAACTTCTCAGACAAAGGAATTCCGACAAGGGGCTGGACGACTCCTCCCACAAGGAGTGCTCACAGGCGAATGACGTCACCGACAGGCGTGGAAAAACTCACGCATGCGCACGAGGGTTCAAGCATGTCTGACATAAAAACATATGAATGAAATCCATATAGTTTTTGAAAAAAATAAAAAGGACCTATACTTTACGGACAGCCCTCGTATATATATATATAATTGCATGCCGAACAGGAAAATCTGAGAATATAATCATTGGAAACCTTGACAGTATTGAATGGAAGCTTGAATATATTGAATGAATCTTGAGAAAATTGAATGAAAGCCTGAATATACAGAATAACAGAATTCAGATTAGCCGTTGCAGAATTAGTCAAATGATTTTGTGGCACGTTTTGTGTGTGTGTGTGTGTGTGTGTGTGTGTGTGTGTGTGTGTGTGTGTGTGTGTGTGTGTGTGTGTGTGTGTGTGTGTGTGTGTGTGTGTGTGTGTGTGTGTGTGTGTGTGTGTGTGTTACTTGTACAACCCCAATTCCAATGAAGTTGAGATGTTGTGTAAAATATAAATAAAAACAGAATTCAATGATTTGCAAATCCTCTTCAACCTATATTCAACTGAATACACCACAAAGACAAGATATTTAATGTTCAAACTGATAAACTTTATTGCAGGAAAGGTGGTAAACATACCACTGTGTTACATCACCTTTCCTGTACCACTGTCCCAACTTTTTTGAAATGTGTTGCAGGCATCCAATTCAAAATCAGCAAATATTTGCACAAAAACAATAAAGGTTATCAGGTTTGACTAATTCTACAATGGCTAATCTGAATTCTGTTATTCTGTATATTGAAGCTTTCATTCAATTTTCTCAAGATTCATTCAATATATTCAAGCTTCCATTCAATATTGTCAAGGTTTCCAATGTTTTCATCAAAATATTTTAACCCTTTAAAGATCAACTCAACCATTTGAAAGAGCATATTAATATGTACTACATTCTATTGAAAAATGTCATATTAAAAAGGTTTAATTTGCAGAAAGCAGTAAATTAATAATATCATTATTGTATATAGAGAGAGAGAGAGAGAGAGAGAGAGAGAGAGAGAGAGAGAGAGAGAGAGAGAGAGAGAGAGAGAGAGAGAGGGTGTCACATAGTGACTGTTGCTTACAGTCCACTAGATGTCAGTGTTGAGCACTGGTCAAGTTGCAAAACGTCAATGCTTTTTTTTTTTTTTTTTTTTTTTTTTAATTTGTTAGAAAAGCCTCTCGGCAGGCTTCTAGTTTGACGTCACTAAGTTGTGGCTTTCTTTCACTCGTACTCAGAAGGAGAAAAATAATTTCATTGCAGTCCTCCCACAATCATATGATGTAAAGCCAAAATCATTTGTTGGTTTGTGTTTTTAAACCTGTGATGTTTGCTTCTAATTAAAAGTAATTGCATGCTGGGAAATGGGGCGCAACCACATTTTCAGTGAAACACTGGAAACTCAACACAGCAAGAATGTGTTGATTATTTTTGGTGTAAAATCATTTATCAAGGAGCACACTCTCAATGTCACCTGTCTGTTATTTAATTACTGTCAGTGACATTAAGAAACATTCATGGAATGACCTTGTTTTATTTCTTATAACTGAAGAAATTATGTTTTATCTGACTATTGTACGGTGATAGTTGTGCACTTTATCAGTTATAGTGATATTTACTGCCGATTCTGTACATTACTAGTGTACTCATGGAAAAGCCTAGACCATGACAATACTCTTCACTTATAGAAATGTATTTCCAACATATCAGTACATTTGTCTATACGTCTTTTTAGCGCAACTTTCAAAGTTCACACAGTACTGGCACACCATATAAAGATGTGTATGGAGGAAAATATTTCCAGACCAACATCTTCAAGAGGAGATAAATGGATTTTTTTTTCATGCATTATGTTTGTCAGTTCCATGGTCTCTTCAGTGCAGAGGTTCACTGCATTGCTAATTCAGGTGTTTCATCATAAGAGGTATACTTCTACCATAATATACGTGAGCAATGGTATGGAGAACAGGTTGTTATATTGTGAGCTTGCTCACACATCTCTAGTTTTTAGTAATTGTATTGTTTTTTTGTTGAAAATTTTAGCAGAACTGTTGGAAAACAAATACATTTGCAAAGCTGTATGAGTAAGCTTGTCGAATCTGTCGTCGATTCCCCAACATACTGAGACAGATACCAAGAAATTAACCCTCCAATGACCAAGCTATTTTAGAGACTTGTATCATCGAGTGAGGTCATTTACAGTATGATCCTGATGACTTTACATTGGAATATGTCTGTATAAACAATTGTTTTAGGATTCTTCATATTTAGTACACTCCCTAGTATAGTTGTCCATCATTGAATGTAGTAAGGCATGGAATTTGATATTTATTTTACCAAAAGTAGGCAAAAAACACACTGATTACCTTGTAGGTTACATCATGTAAAATGTACGCTGGCTTTATTTCTTTTTGTTTTATGTCATTGCATCAACAATGAAAATAATACATCATAAAAAGTAAAGTTTTGTTGAGTACAATATGTATTATTATTATTATTATTATTATTATTATATTAGTCTATATCAGGGTGGTGTGCCTGATGCTGACTCATCTCCATCAATAGAGCTATTTTCATCCTCACTCTGGCAGTCTCATCGCTTGTGCAGCTGTAAATCTTGCTGTTCTAGGTCTGCTGGCTATGCTTCCCTGCAAAACAGTAAAATATAACAATTAGAGTTGACAAATTACAATACCATCTGAAGCTATAATGTCGAAAATCTCATAGATCTTCCCTGGGGGTCATAAGTGACCCTGCACAAGTTTGGATTATACTTGCCACATGGATCAGCTGATCCTTGCAAAATTCTATGAACAAATGCAGGACAAAAAGACTGACAAATTCATGGTCAGAAATTTTTTTCTAAATAAAATTAGAAAAGTGGTGCACAAAAATATATGCCTGGGATCATAAATAACCCCACTTGGTCACTTGAGGATTAATGAAATGTGATGTATAGGAAAATACATTTCTGAGCACAATAGTCTATTTTAGGAATGATATGAAATTTCATTCATTCATTGTTAAATTGTGTAACCAGAGTTAGTTTTCAAAAAGCTTGTTGGAAGTATTTTGTCAGTCCTGGACCACATAGCATGTTGGGGTATAGCCATATAAAGGTGGTGGGGTGTGTGTGTGTGGGGGGGGGGGGGGGGGGGGGGCATATATTTAATAATGTATCATTTACTAAACACCAGATTTCGCAAAACTTGCTGAGAATATTTTGTCTAACGTGAAATAGGAACCATTCAATTTGGTGCAAAACCCCCATTTACCCCCCCCCCCCCCCCCCCCCACACACACACACATAGACACTCCCACAAAGTGCAGACTGATCATCCCTGCACTGAAAGGTACTGTTCATCCTCATCCCTGCACAGCCCCATTCCATTATGTTATATTTATTTTACAGTAAACATTGTTTTGCCCATTTGTCTATTTACTGTAGCTCCTTTACTTCTTAAAGAAGTATTTTTCCTTTTCTTTTTATTGTTGTATATGCACCTATTCCTTTGTACATAAGCATTTATTTCTTTTTATTGTTGTATATGCACCTATTCCTTTGTACATAAGCATTTATTTCTTTTTATTGTTGTATATGAACCAATTCCTTTCTACATAAGCATTTTTTTTCTTTTTATTGTTGTATATGAACCAATTCCTTTGTACATAAGCATTTATTTCTTTTTATTGTTGTATATGCACCTATTCCTTTGTACATAAGCATTTATTTCTTTTTATTGTTGTATATGAACCAATTCCTTTGTACATAAGCATTTTTTCTTTTTATTGTTGTATATGAACCAATTCCTTTCTACATAAGCATTTTTTTCTTTTTATTGTTGTATATGAACCAATTCCTTTGTACATAAGCATTTTTTCTTTTTATTGTTGTATATGAACCAATTCCTTTCTACATAAGCATTTTTTTTCTTTTTACTGTTGTATATGCACGTATTACTTTGTAAAGATAAAGATAAACTTTATTGATCTCACAGAGGAGAAATTCACATGTTACGTCAGCTCTTACAAAACACACAAGATGGGTGCAAGTAGAGGAAAATGTTCATCAAACAGCGTGTGTAAGGATAAGCAATAATAATAATGCTTGTAACAGTACAAGACATAAGAAATGAGGTAGAAATAGAATATATATATATACGAGGGCTGTCAATAAAGTAACGGTCCTTTTTATTTTTTTCAAAAACTATATGGATTTCATTCATATGTTTTTACGTCAGACATGCTTGAACCCTCGTGCGCATGCGTGAGTTTTTCCACGCCTGTCGGTGACGTCATTCGCCTGTGAGCACTCCTTGTGGGAGGAGTCGTCCAGCCCCTCGTCGGAATTCCTTTGTCTGAGAAGTTGCTGAGGGACTGGCGCGTTGTTTGATCAAAATTTTTTCTAAACCTGTGAGACACATCGAAGTGGACACGGTTTGAAAAATTAAGCTGGTTTTCAGTGAAAAATTTAACGGCTGATGAGAGATTTTGAGGTGATTCTGTCGCTTTAAGGACTTTTCACGGTGCGAGACGTCGTGCAGCGCTCTCAGGCAGCGTCATCAGCCTGTTCAAGCTGAAAACCTCCACATTTCAGGCTCTATTGATCCAGGACGTCGTGAGAGAACAGAGACGTTTCAGAAGAAGTCGGTTTCAGCATTTTATCCGGATATTCCACTGTTAAAGGAGATTTTTTTAATGAAAGACGTGCGGACGGGTCCGCGCGTCGGGACGCAGCCGCCGCGACGCTCCGCCACAGGAAAAACACCTCTGTTGAAAGCCTTAAGGACAAGTTGGAACATGTCCTGCCTGTTAAACAATTTCTCATATACTCACTCCACTGAAAGCCATCAAAAGCCGCCTGGATTTTACAAATGGTTATCAACACGGAGGTGTTTTTTCTGTGCCGCCGCACCGCGTCGGCTGCGTCCCGACGCGCGGATCCGTCTGCACGTCTTTCATTAAAAAAATCTCCTTTAACAGTGGAATATCTGGATAAAATGCTGAAACCGACTTCTTCTGAAACTTCTCTGTTCTCTCACGACGTCCTGGATCAATAGAGCCTGAAATGTGGAGGTTTTCAGCTTGAACAGGCTGATGACGCCGCCTGAGAGCGCTGCACGACGTCTCGCACCGTGAAAAGTCCTTAAAGCGACAGTCTCACCTCAAAATCTCTCATCAGCCGTTAAAATTTTCACTGAAAACCAGCTTAATTTTTCGAACCGTGTCCACTTCGATGTATCTCACAGGTTTAGAAAAAATTTTGATCAAACAACGCGCCAGTCTCTCAGCAACTTCTCAGACAAAGGAATTCCGACGAGGGGCTGGACGACTCCTCCCACAAGGAGTGCTCACAGGCGAATGACGTCACCGACAGGCGTGGAAAAACTCACGCATGCGCACGAGGGTTCAAGCATGTCTGACGTAAAAACATATGAATGAAATCCATACAGTTTTTGAAAAAAATAAAAAGGACCGTTACTTTATTGACAGCCCTCGTATATATATACAGTGAGGAAAGTTTCTGTGTAGGCTCTCAGTTGTCCAGGTGGTTTCCATAGTAGAGAAGCTTGAATCTTCGACTGGACTGGGTTGCTGTATATATCTGTATCTGTATATATATATACACACACACACACACACACATATACACACATTTTTTCCTTTTTATTGTTGTATATGCACCAGTGACACGACATCAAATTCCTTGTATGTGAGAACTTACTTGGCAATAAATTCAATTCCTATTCTGAAACAGAGGTAGAGCCAAAGAATTTTAAAATACATTTCATCTGTAAAACTTTAGACCCAGTTGGAAACAGACAGACCTTCCTCTTCTTCCTCCTTTTTGATTTTTCAAACACACTTGGGCACAGTGTGAGACAAAGGAAAACCTTCTAAGGTGCATCTTTCCTGCTTTATTTTAGATGATTCCATATTTTATGCTGCAATATTTTTTTATACTGGGCAGAGTGTATTATAATTTGGGCTGTGGGGGCATTTATTCATTTTTCAGCTTGAAGAGACACTTTTTTTAATGACTGTCATTCGTACTTGAAAATGTTCCTGCTCTTTTGCACGGCGTGCACCGTCAGCTGTGGAGTACGTGCACATGCATGCACCTTTAAATGTAAAAAATGGTTTTGCTTTCAATTGATACTCTGAACACTTCATGAATAAGTGAGATTCGCTGGCGCACACTGTAACTGCAGTGTGTGTGTGTGTGTGTGTGTGTGTGTGTGTGTGTGTGTGTGTGTGTGTGTGTGTGTGTGTGTGTGTGTGTGTGTGTGTGTGTGTGTGTGTGTGTGTGTGTGTGTGTTTAGCATTATAGTTCTGGGTGTCTTGAGTCAGAGTTTCCAGCACATGGTTTCTGTTTAAGATGGTCAAGAGCTTGCAGTATCGCTACAACTATTCAGGAAATATTCTTTGTGGCTCTTTTTGGACTTCTTTCTTTTTTTTTTTCCACTCTTTCACTTCGCTACTGTATCATGGTGCAAATGAATGCAGGGTGTTTCTTCAGCAGCAAAGTGGTTATCATCACATGCTCTGTAAATGTATAAGAAATTGAAATATGAATTCTGGTAACAGTATGCAAAAGCAGTGGCAAACATCATGCAGATTTCAGATCAAAGTGCGACACTCTTGGTAATAGTACCCATGAGCATCAATATAGTTTTGCAGTCTGACATTTGAACCCAGTTACCTTGACTTTCACCTAAATTACTGACCTGTAGCTGAACCTTGCAAGGACAATTCTGGAATCCACCTAAGTGGTCCAATCAGGTTGAAAATGAAATTCCTTGACCTTCACTGGCCATTTCAATCAAACTTTTAAATGATGTTGCCTGAGCTATAGGAATGGTTTCATGGTGTTTATGGGGTGTGTACAATATGGCTAATGCCTACTGCTTATGGTGGGGGGTGTAATTCTTGTAATTCATGCCATGTTGTCTGTTTTACAAAGGGAATTATTTTTAGTTATTTATTTTTTAATTTTTTTTTTATTGTTTTCATTGTACAGGCCTATGTATGCAGTACATGAGCCTAAGACAAATTTCCCTTTGGGATAATAAAACATATTGTGTCATAATGTATTGTATTGTGTCATAAAATTAATTTTTAACAGCAATTTCAGGATCAGCCTTCATTGACACACCTAGTTTGACAGAAATGAGGAAAAGGATGCAAAAAAAATCAGGCCAACAAAAGGAGAGTCAGATATGAACTAAACTCCAGTGATTCGCCCTTTTGACAATTTTGACTTTCAACTTCAATCACGTGAACCCCAGTGATTGGCTTGAGGTAAATTTGACCTAGTCTGGGCAATTCCAAAACCCACCTCCATATATGTGCCACAATTTGTGCAAACTGGAGTGAAAACTTTACATTTGACCTTTCACCCCAATGACCTTGATAGACCTTTACCAAAAATTTGTTCTGTCCTGAGCAATTCCAAAACCCACCTATGTGTGCCAGGTTTGACTGACACCACAGCGCAAACCTAAATTTTGACTTTTGACCACATTGACTTTGAGCTTTGCTAAACAAAACCTTTAAGGGCAATTATGGGAGTGAAGGTTTGGCGAGTCAGGGTGTTGCAGACCAAACGTTCCACCCCTAAAAATCGGTCCGCCTTTTGCATCTACGCATGCATCATCCGGAGCTCTGCCGCTAGTTTAAGACAGATTCTCTTCACCCAAAGTGATCAAATGGATAATGGGATCAGATGACAAGGTAAAGCCTCTTAAATCATTCTAAAGTCAGTTTTAAGCTGAAACGAGGCCGTTTTAAGCAGAAACTCTGTAAAATTCCATGACACTTTGAAATGGCCGATGCGCAGTGAACACATCAGCTAGCAGCTTGTTTAGCTGCGGCGCTCTGATCACTTCCGCCACCTTTTATGATGAAATAATGCTGAATTTATGTGGAAATGATTGTTGTACAAAAGCTTCAGATATCTGTCGCTGAGATAGATGATGACTGGAGTGCAGTTTGAAGCAGAAACAAGGTTTTAATCTTTGAACCGCGGCTAATGACGCATTAGCCACAGATGCAAAAGCGGGCCGACTTTTAGGGGGTACCGTTTGGTCAGCGACAAGGGAACAGACAAACAGACAGACAGATAAAAGTTTCTGTAATTCTATTACGATTCCTTCCACCAACTGAAATCTGTGTGTTACTATAGAGTGCTGTTTGCTATCACAGTGTTTTTTAAACCACATTTTCATATTTCCCAACAGTGTACTGAGTTCTTCAATCAGATGAAAGCCTTTGGTCCAAAACGCAACGTTTGACGTCAGCAGAAGGTGAACTCTCCATGACACTAGTTATTCATCGGCCTGGTGTGAATATTAAAGCTGTGAACAATTATAATGTCAGCAACACAGATTTAACAGTCAATTTACATCCCTTTATTGTTTTATGACAAATGTGAGCTGAAACTTTCCTGCCTCTTCATTGTAAATCATAAAAAAAAAAAATCTTAAATGCCAAGTGGGGAGGGAGGGGAAGTAGGAAAGAAACGTGAGTAGAGTGGAAATAAGAGAAGGAAACAGAAATCTAGGGAATATTATTCAAGGAACTTGAACTTATAGCAACATTAGCTAGCTGCAAGCTAATGCAAAGTTTTAACCGACAATCATGAATCAGCAAGTAAATGTTGGATAATTTACATGTAGTTATTTTCTATTTAAAATTAAGGTTTTCTATGAAGAAGACAGTAAACGTATTGTGATCCATTCAGTGGGTAGCGGTGAATTAGCTTGCGATGAACAGCTAATCAGCTAAACTATGTGCTGTCTGTGGTATCCAAATGGCTAGCACAAATGCAAAAGTTTTGCTTGATCTTGTTATTTTGTTTTCATCATGCAGTAGTTTGAGTTTTCACTTTGAGAATAAAAAACAGCCATTTAAACTTTTTTGTTTACAAAGACGCTCGCCCATCCATCCATCCACATATTCCAGTTAAAATAAATGCAAACCTTTTGATTAAATACAGCCCTTTTTAATTAAAATCACAGGAGGCCAAATAAAAGTAATTATGAAGCTTAATTACCTTGTTAATTATGTTTTTTGAAAGCTGAAAATTGTTGAACCAGTTTACATGCGTTTGTGTATTCATAAATATTAGATATTTTGAAGGTTTCATCATTTTTAAGAGTTTGTTTACATAAAACGTAGTGCCATTTATAAGCGGTAAAGCAACAATCAGTAATTTGATCGTAACGGCGGCACAAACGTTGAATTGTAGCCGCTGCAGCCTCGAGCTGTCAGAAGAAAGGCTCTTTTCAGGAGGAAGAAAGCTTTCTGATCAAATGCAGGATTCGGCCTTAATTGAAACCGTATGTGTGGCATGTGGAATTCTGGGACTTTGGCACACTTCCAGGAATCCACAGAATGTGAACGGGATTTTTTTCCTGCCTCTCTCTCTCTCTCTCTCCTTTTCTCTCCTATACTCGTTCCATCCCTTTTTTCCGATTTGAGGGGTTGTCTTACAACAGCTCAGTGAGTCCTGGGGAAAGAAACTAACGGACAGAGACAGAAGAGCTGCAGCCGTCTGACGCTTACTGGACTAAATCTATAACCAACTCTGAACAAATGATCTGAAAACCGGAAAAGACATCACAGAAAAGTAAGTGGCCTAACAATTTGTCTGTTTTCTGTTTCATCATTTGCAAGAAAAAGCTGGGACTCCAAACATCAGTGAGCTTCTTGAAGCCTGTGGATCAGATTAGAACGTCAGTGTGGACGTTCCACGTTTGAACTCGGTCTGTCTTTAGTGGGAAGGAGTTGCTGTTTGCATGGCAGTGGACTAAAGTGATGCCAAGTTCATCTGCAGCACATCCAGATGTTTACAGCAAGTCGCTGAATGCAGCTTAACTTTATATTAGCTGGTTTAAAGCAGATTTTCACTTCAAATGTGATCAAATTAAAGAAAGGATTGATGTGGAAATTCGCTCAAAACTCAAGAGCACTTTGAGTATTTAACATTATGCAAAATATTCTGTAATTATATATTTTTTTTAAGTTTTTAAGCTTGGTTTGAGGATTAGCATAATTCTGCCATCTGGAGACTCGACTCCAGATGAGACTTTACAGACTCTTTTTGGATCATCCAGCAGATCCGTTCTGTTGAGCTGTTCTTATGTACCGTGGCGGTGCTCTATGATCTTCGGTGTTATGCAGGTGTTACGTAGGTGGGATGACGGCCTGCTCCTATGGTACGTAGGTGACAGGCATTCACACAGAGGCCTCGTGTCAACCCCGCTCAACTTATTCAGTAGCTCTGCTCTACACAGAGGAGTTAAGAAGGAGCTCACAGCTGTGAGATTGGAAGCAGCCCTCTGTGACCTGCAGCCATCAGCAGCAGGGTCGGAAAAGGAGGCACGGAATCAATGAAGTCGTTATGGAGGGGTCAAAGTGAGTCTGAGGTCATTTTGGGAGCGGGTGTAAGGGCATGGCTGTGAATATGTCCACACACTTTATACACATGGACTTTGACCTTTTCAACAATGTGAGTTTACAGCAAAAAAAAAAAAAAAAATACACCACGAGTGCAACATTTAGCTGATCATTCAGTTGTATGACAACAGATTTGTATATATATATATATATATATATATATATATATATATATATATATATATATATATATATATATATATAAAGTACATTCTGAAAATATTACTGGGCTCTGGTCCCTTACAATTTTTCCACATTCTTTAATTCTTAATTATTTATGAGTAATTGAGCAAAAAACATACTCTATAAATGTAGGTACTCAATGCTCATACAGTTTTGGACGACTGAGAAAGTGCCACATTGCATAGAGTTTCTTTTGTTCTTGAAAAGTGACACAACAATAACCTGCACTTAAACCTCTGTGCAACATATGTTTTTCATTTCAGTGGATTTTTAACTACCTACACAGAAGAGGTGATGTTTTCACCAGTAATTTTCTGTTTGTTTGGGGTTTTTTTTTCTCTCTGTTTGTTTGTCTGGTAGCAGGACTCAAAAACTAATAAATGGATTTCTATCAGATTTGGTGAGCAGATGGTCTGGTGATCCAGAATATGTTCTGGAACTGAGATCCAGAAGAATATCTGACACATAACAAATTTGAACTCAAAAAGGTGAGAGAAGATGTTGATGACATTTTTTTTTTTCCAGAGCTGACGGATAATGTGCGAGATAATGTTTGATCAGGAACATATTTTAGATCCAGGATCCAGAAGAAGGCTTAAGCATTCAGGAACATGTGGCCTTGGAAGAGGTCTACGCTGTTTGAACGTATTCTGGTTTCATATGTATTAATTCATTCATATATTTAATGGAGCTTTCCCATCTGGATCTTATCAGTTAATTACAGAACTGGTAGTTGAAGAGCTGCTTCTAAGTTGATCTGTTTTACACAACATTGCATGTTGATAGTTGGGGCCTGATAGTGGTTCAATGAAATCAGGAGGATCAACAGCGGATAACTGATCTGGCACACCCCTGCTCTCTGCCTGGGATCGGTTGTGCAGAAAAATTGTACACGTGACTTTTTAACCACCTCAATGCCTACTTGTGCTATCTTCTATAATGTGCAAACCGGCACACAGTACAGTCTATTTCTTGTGATGAATGGGCACAATAGTCAGAAATCCTCACATGGCAAGTCCACAGCGTGCACACTGCACACAAGGACATGAAATAATGCATCGTAAGACCAAAGGACCATAGGACTGAATTGAACACAAAATATTAAAGTGACAAACAGTGAAAACCAAAATTCTAATAACCATATTTCTGCTCTGCTTATGGTCCCTCTAGCAGCAGGTAGCCGTTATCACGGGGGTTGAACAAAGAAATACTTAATTCAACAAGAATATGTAACATTTCAGCTTCAGTTTGCCAGAAGACACATGGTTGAATTATGCCTGGGTTTGATCTGGACTGAAAAGGTCTGCTGGATTTACATGATTTCAATATGTGCACCAGTTGGAAAATGAACAGAATGTGGCCAGCTGAGATGATTTTCTCTGTTCATGTGCAACTGGTGTACATATTTAAGTCACGTTCAGTATGTTGTCATGCAGAAAAATCCTTCTGTTTTCTTCACAATGAAGATGCATCCTGCAGACTTTCACTGGTAACAAAAATCTTTAACTCTTTCAGAGTTTTCATAAGTGACTTGGTGGCTTCCCTCACAAGTCTTGCATATCCCTCAGTTTTTAAGAACTGTCCACTATACACAGATTTACATATAGTACACTGATGTATTTCTTAATGACTGATGTAAATGAAGTCCAAGACATATTCAGTGACTTGGAAAATGCTCATGTATTCATTTCTTTGGTTATTTAAACAAAACTGTCTGTAAAATGACAATTCAGTTGTATTAGTCTCACAGTATCATACAGTTTGTGAATGAATGAATGAATGAATGAATGAATGAATGAATTTATTTAGTCGGCACACAGACTCAAAAATAACAAAAAATTAATAAAGAGAACAATTTAACGATGTACCCATGTAGCCGAAAGGGTGTAGGCAGAAACAAAAGCTTATAAACGCCCACCCCTTTAACCAAAAAATTAAAAAAATGTATGCATATACTCATGACAACAAATACAAAGTATAAATTAACCACTGAACTAAAATTTCAAGATGCAACCAAGCAAACAGTGCACAATGCACAATCCCAAAAACGAAACAAAATCGAAAAGCCTAATTCATCATGCTATAATATTCTAATATAATGAAGCTAGTTTTTTTTTTAATGTAAACCTCAAGAGGTCACTGCACTCAACACAAGTCATTTATGACAATACAACCAAAGATGTATTTTTCTTTTTCTTTCAGGTCAAAACATTATTCTAAAGGCTTTACCGGGGTAAATTGGTTATTTTTCAAAACAGATTTAGAGAGATTTTATTATTAGTAGTAGCAGTAGTAGTGTTATTAGTAGTATTCTTTTTGTGCACATGGGTGGAATACACATCTGCAGAGAAATTTCAAAGGAGAATTGATTCAAGATCTTCACATCATTATTTGTAATTTGATATTTTGTGTATGACCATGTGCACAAACTGCACACACACTCAAAAAACTGATGCATCGGATGAACTCAATTCAATTATGAGCAGGATTTCCATCTAATAAATATATGTAGCCGCAACTCAAATAAAGCACATCCATGCAAGATAATTTAATTTAGTTGGAACCACATACTTTTATTAGATGGAAATCCTGCACATAATTGAATTGAGTTCATCCAAGGAGTCATTTGTTACTCAAAAAAATGGACTCATTGGATTTGATTCCATCTAATAAATATATGTAGCCCCAACACAAATAAAACACATCCATGTAAGATAATGTAATTTAATTTAGTTGGGACCACATATATTTATTAGATGGAAATCCTGCACATAATTGAATTGAGTTCATCCAATGAGCCATTTTTGAGTGCATATACACACAAATGCTCAAACACAGTTAGAAAGGGAGTTGTTTCTGGCTGTGGCTACTGACCCCAGATATGAACCGCATTAGGCCTGCATTGTCACCACATCTTTCAGACATGTCATTTAAATTAGCAAGCCTTCGCTCCACTCTTTGGAAGCTGACAGATGTCCTCACGTATAGCCCCTAATCACACGCCACAGCTAAGGCTGTAATTTCAACCCCACATTCAAAACACAGCAGTGGAAGCACTCGGTGCTCCTCGAGGATAACTGTAACACTGTCCCGGTGTTGTTTGATTGGAACTCTCAAATCAATGTTGCTGGTGAAGGAAAGCCAGCTGCATGTTGTAGAGTTCAGGTTCTTGCTGTAATTTGGTATAAATAGCATCTTAAAAAAATCCTTGTGCCTAAAATATGCCACTGTTGACTTTGCGTCAAGCATACAGTTGAACTCAGAACCCGCCCAAAGTAGCCCACTCATCACCTAGTGTTTCAGGGAGATGAAGTTACAGCTACCACAAAGAAGTCTGCATTTGTCCCACTTTTCTCTGAATTGGAATTGGGCAAATCCAACAAATTGAAATTTTCACTGACGCTGTAGTATAATAAATGTCAAAGTGTGTTGCTTTGATTTACAGCCCAAATAAGTCTTCTCCAACATGCTGATGGTCAGCAATCTTAATCTCAAGAGAGCCAAATCCAAAAAATCAAGCCACATACACAAACAGACCCTCCTTTGTGTTTGTGTCTCAGTCACTCTTCATTCTGGCTGTCCTGGTTACATGTGGCAGTCTCTTTCTGGTTGTCTGCTGTTCATTATCTGTCTCTCCACAGCCTATAATTAGGCTGTCAGGAACATCTGAGGAAATATTTCAACATCAGAAGAACCTCATGATGCTGTGCAGTCAGCCTATGTGCACAAATGAAAGACTGGGCAGTGAATGAGCTGTCACTCCTCATGCCTCATGGAGGAATATGCAGTACATATATGAAGGTTCAGTCAAAAAAATGGCTCATTGGATGAACTCAATTAAATTATGAGCAGCATTTCCATCTAATAAATGTATGTCATCCCAACTCAAATAAAGCACATCCATGCAAGATAATTTAATTTAGTTGGGACTGCATATATTTATTAGATGGAAATCCTGTACATAATTGAATTGAGTTCACCCAATGAGTCATTAGTTACTCAAAAAAACTGACTCATTGGATTGGATTCCATCTAATAAATATATGTAGTCCCAACTAAATTAAGTTACATTATCTTGCATAGATGCACTTCATTTGAGTTGAGGCTACATATATTTATTAGATAGAAATCCTGCTCATAATTGAATTGAGTTCATCCAATGAGCTATTTTTGAGTGTAGCCCCAACTCAAATAAAACACATCCATGCAAGATAAAGTATATATATATATATATATATATATATATATATATATATATATATATATATATATATATATATATATATATACATATATATACAGTTTTTTTCACATGCTAACAAGCGCTTACCCATACATTGGATACTTTTTCTAAACTCTTAACACAGAGTGACACCTAGGAAACACAATTGGCCAAATGGTTCATTATCTTCTCAAAAGCACACTGTTAAACAAATACTAAATATTCATTTCAAAATAGAACACACCTTTCTCTGCACATACTGATGTTACCAAAACACTGGATATATGACTCAAAATGAAATACTTCTGTCAGAAAATAACACTTGTTTTCACTTCACAAGGTATATGAAGTCAGTCAAAGTACACCAGGGTTCAAAATACTGAGTACTTTTCACATTTAATAACTACATAGACATTTATGTTTCAGTTTTACATGTATTTGCATGCAAAACATGCAATCCACTGATTTACCCCAAATATCTTGGTTGGATGTTGACATGTAGTAGTCACATTCAAAAGCATTTCAGTAAAATCAAAGAGTTTTACAAACAGTTTATTTTACTGTTGTAGGTATATTTGAAATACTGTATACACTGTGACAGAACACAAAGGTTTTACAGTATGAAAAAAACACAAAAGAGCAATGCTTCCCAATAAACAAAATACAGCAAAATATCCAGATAAAGAGGGGAAACCAACCAAAAAAACAAAAATGTGCATCTAATCTCTACGGTCATCTGGGTTTGGCCACATGTTTTCATCCACATCACATCTTATGTCCTCTAAGGCAATGCACCTGGGGTAAAACCGCTTTGAGTGGCGGATCCAGCCTTGACAATCGTCCACTGTAATGTCCCTACAGTCAGCTTCCATGGCATCTAGGAGGGTCATTTGATCGTGTGGCCGATCGTCATACACCTTCCACCTCCATGCCGAGAAGAATTCTTCGATTGGATTGAGGAAGGGTGAATATGGTGGAAGGAAGAGGCGTAACAGTCTTGGGTGGTCCCAGAACCAGGCTGTCACCGCCTGTGAGTGATGGAAAGCCACGTTATCCCAAGTGATCATGAAGGTCCTGATGTTGTCACTCTCATCATCCTCTTGTGGAACCAGGCGCTGGTGGAGGTCATTCAGGAATGCGAGGAGGCGCTCTGTGTTGTAAGGCCCCACCTGAGACCTGTGCAGGAGTAAACCTGTATGTGCAATGGCTGCGCACATAGTGATGTTGGCCCCCCTCTGCCCTGGTACATCAACTGTAGCCCTTTGTCCAATGACATTTCTTCCACGGTGACGTCTTTTTGCCAAATTGAAGCCGGCCACGTCAACGTAGATGAAATCATGAGGAACCTGGTTGGCCTCCAATTCCATTACTCTCTGAAACAAAGTTCATGCAAATCAAATCGTTACTGTATACCATACTGTATTGTAATCTACTGTGATACTGTATTGTTCACAAAGTGCTCAGCAAACAGAACTGGACATAGAATTGAATATACTGTGTACCTGCACATACTGCCTTCGCAGCTCCTTCACTCTATCACTGTTCCTGACAAATGGTACAGTGTAGAGCTGCTTCATGCGCACTCTGTGTTTTGCCAGTGTGCGTGTAATGGTGGTCAGGCTGATGCTGTTGATATTTTGAAAGAGTTCCTGGTCATCAACAATTCTGGCCTGAATTTCGCGCAGCTTTATTTCGTTGTTGGCAACAACCATTGCCACAATGGCCAGCTCTTGCTCATTGTTTAGGAGCTTTCCTCTTCCCCCAGAGCGAGGAAGGCGTTGCACCCTTTAGGGGGATAATACAAAACACCAAATTACTATATGACATTATTTACCAGTGAGAATAGAAACAATCCATGTAAAATTAAATACTTACCTGTTGGTTTGTTGAAATATGCGAACAATGCTGGCGACTGTTGATTGTGGCAAATTGGGCTACACCCTTTCACCTGCCTCTCTCATGGTTTATCACATGATCAATTACAGTGGCACAGATTTCATCAGTCACCACTATTCTTGCAGGTCTTTGAATGCCTCCACCACGCATCCGTACCCCTCTACCATGCCCTCTCCTCTGGCCTGCTCTTCTTCCTGGGCCTGCAACTCTTACTGGGCCTGCACCTCTTCTTGCAACAGCCCCTCTCATCGCTTCTGCCCCTCTTCCTGCACCTACCCCTCTTCCTGGGCCCCTCACTCTCAGCCTTCCTCATCCAGACATTCTCTTTCTACTTCCAAAAACATCAATCCACAAAGGCCTCCTTTTGTAAGTGTCTAAATTTAAGCCATACTATGATCAGCTGTGGTTGGTCCCATTTACCCAGTAGAAGTGAGCTGTCAATTATTCAATTATTTGTCAATCAGCTGAGATATATTGTTTTTGAACTGATACCATTGCTGAAGGAGGTGCTTTTATGCTGTATCTATGGTTTGGCACATTGTTTTTGCTATTGTGGGATGTTGTGTGTTAACAATTATAAGAAATACAAAAATAATCTATAATTTTGTTGAGGGGCATATCTTGTCTGTTATGAAAATGTAAGCATTGTGGAAATGTGTTTACTGACTGCAAATTGTGTGAAAATGTCATGAAATGTGTGAATGGTATGGCCACAAAAGTCTGATGTTTTGCTAATTGTGTGAAGAGTTTTGAAAATGTGTCAAATGGCTGGACGCACGCTTGTTAGCAACTGAAGAAACTGTATTAGATGGAATCCAATCCAATAAGTCAGTTTTTTGAGTAGCAAAAGACTCCTTGGATGAACTCAATTCAATTATGAGCAGGATTTCCATCTAATAAATGTATGCAGTCCCAACTCAAATAAAGGGCATCCATGCATGATAATTTAATTTAATTTAGTTGGGGCTACATATATTTATTAGATAGAATCCAATTCAATAAGTCAGTTTTTTTGAGTGTATCACTCAAACAAATGGCTCATTGGATGAACTCAATTCAATTATGGGCCGGAAATCCTGCTCATAATTGAATTGAGTTCATCCAATGCATCAGTTTTTTGAGTGTGGCACTATATGGATAGTGCAGGACATGTGCAAGGATAGTGTGACAGCAATGAGATGCACAGTAGGAATGACAGACTCATTCAAGGTCGAGGTGGGATTACACCAAGGATCAGCTCTGAGTTCTTTCTTGTTTGTAGTGGTGATGGACAGGTTGACTGATGAGATCAGACAGGAGTCCCCATGGACTATAATGTTTCCAGATGACATTGTGATCTGTAGTGGGAGTAGAGAGCAGGATGAGTTTAGCCTGGAACAGCGGAGATATACTCTGGAGAGCAGGGGAATGAGGAGCCCGGTGGAATAGTGCAGTTAAAAGGAGTAGAGGTGGTGAAAGTAGATGAATTTAAATACTTGGGGTCAACTGTCTAAAGTAATGGAGAGTGTGGTAGAGAGATGAAGAAGAGAGTGCAGGCAGGGTGGAGTGGGTGCAGAAAAATGGCAGGAGTGATTTGTGACCAAAGAATATCTGCAAGAGTGAAGTGGAAAGTTTACAAGTGTACAGTTACTGTATGTTGTACAGCTTAGAGATGATGGCACTAACATAAAGACAGGAGGCAGAGTACACCTAATAGTATTAATTTAATTCACACAATGATATCCATTTATATTGATTTGTACAAGGTCTGTTAGAAAAGTATCCAACCTTTTTATTTTTTGCAAAAACCATATGGATTTGAATCACGTGTGATTGCATCAGCCAAGCTGGAACCTTCGTGCGCATGCGTGAGTTTTTTCACACCTGTCGGTTGCGTCATTCGCCTGTGAGCAGGCTTTGTGTGAGCAGTGGTCCACCCCTCTCGTCGGATTTTTATTGCGAATAAATGTCTGAACGATTTGGAGCTTTGCTGCATCAAATATTTCCAGAAACTGTGAGAGACCTCCAGGTGGACACCATTCGGAAAATTCAGATGGCTTTCAGGGATGATTTTATGGGGATTACACAGATTAGGGAGTGCTCCAGCCGGTTTAAAGACTGCCCACAGCGTCTGAGAGTGCGGCACACTCCGAGCGCCAATCGACAGGCTGACACCCCGCTGAAACAACCAGATCATTTCCAACGTGAAGGCTTTGTTGATCCGGGACGTCGTCTGACTTCCACAAAAAAAGGCAGAAGGCGTGGACATCAGCACTTTTTCGGCACATTCCACTGTTACAGAAGTTTTTTTCATGGAAAGAGGAGTGGAAGGACGCGCCACGGAGCCGTTCATTATGCGGCACAAAACCACCTCTGTGTTGGTCTCACAGGACGGCTTTCAGATGGCTCAGACGGTTTTCGGTGGCTTTTCAGTCGTGTGACTATCTGAGAAATTGTGCATGAACTGGACATGCCCCAACATGTCCTGTGAGGCTTCATCGCGGCGTTGCTTTGCACCATGCAACTCCGCCGTGACGCGTGGAATTCCTCCGCTCCTCTTTCCATGACAAAAACTCCTGTAACAGTGGAATGTGCCATTCATTTCTAAACTGGACGCTGTGTTGATCCGGGATGTCGTCTGACTAGCACAGAAATTGTGGAAGACGTGGACATCAGCACTTTTTTGGCACATTGAGACAGACATGCAGAGGAATTCCGCACGTCGGGACGTTTCCGCATGGCGCAAAGCAACGCCGTGATGAAGCCTCACAGGACATGTTGGGGCATGTCCAGCTCATGCACAATTTCTCGGATATTCACACGACTGAAAAGCAACCGAAAGCCGTCTGAGCCGTCTGAAAGCCGTCCTGTGAGACCAACACGGAAGTGGTTTTGTGCCGCGCCATGAGCGGCACGGTGGCGCATCCTTCTGCTCCTCTTTCCATGACAAAAACTCCTGTAACAGTGGAATGTGCCAAAAAAGTGCTGATGTCCACGCCTTCTGCCTTTTTTGTGGAAGTCAGACGACGTCCCGGATCAACAAAGCCTTCACGTTAGAAATGATCTGGTTGTTTCAGCGGGGAGTCAGCCTGTTGATCGGCGCTCAGAGTGCGCCGCGCTCTCAGACGTTGTGGGCGGTCTTTAAACTGGCTGGAGCACTCCTTAATCTGTGTAATCCCCATAAAATCATCCCTGAAAGCCATCTGAATTTTCCGAATGGTGTCCACCTGGCAGACTCTCACAGTTTCTGGAAAAATTTGATGCAGCAAAGCTCCAAATCGTTCATTCGCAATAAAAATCCGACGAGAGGGGTGGACCACTGCTCACACAAAGCCTGCTCACAGGTGAATGATGCAACCGACAGGCGTGAAAAAACTCACGCATGCGCACAAAGGTTCAAGCTTGGCTGATGCAATCACACGTGATTCAAATCCATATGGTTTTTGCAAAAAATAAAAAGGTCGGATACTTTTCTAACAGACCTCGTACTTCAAATTTGTCCCATTTAATTGAAAACATGTTTGAAGTCACAGTGTCATGGAGCCACAATGTAGCCTAACCACAATGGCATGAGACAAATAACAGTGCCAGAAAACCTCACTTTTTTAAACAAATTCAGTCATTTTTAGCAATTAAGTACCTGAAAGCTCACTTCTGACAATTGCATCATACAAGTGAAATCTTTTTCTACAAATTGCCGAAAAGAAAATGTGTTTTAATAGGGCGTCTGCAGCAGCACTCTAAATCAGCCTTTCTCAAACTGTTGTGTGCTGGTCCTGGAATATATTATCAGAATAATATTTGAAATATCGTATCCTAACTGAAATGTGTATGTCTGTCTATATGTGGTCCTGCGATAGACTGACGTTCTGTCCAGGGTGTACCCTGCCTCACGCCCTATGACTGCTGGGATAGGCTCCAGCCCCCCCTCCCCCCATCATCCTTGATTGGAGCAAGTGGGTATAAAACAGATATTCTAACTGAAAAGTGTTTCTCAAACGGTTTAAAAATTACTCCATCATCGTTTTGACAGTAGCAAATATTTATTACTTTCATTAACTCAACTCAAATGTAAATTATTACACTGGTCAACATGATTTTTATTGCATGGTGTTTTTCAAAGGATTTTGGGTAATTTGGGGGTGGCAAATCTGAATCTAGTGTTCGTTTTTTAATCTGACCTCAGATTGGGATTCAACTTCCCAAAATTACCCTAAACCAATTCTCAAAGTCCATGCAAGTTTTTTTTTTTTTTCTTTTGTTGACCAGTGTTATTCTTTTTGAATATTTGGAGCATTAGAGAGCCCACAAGATTTTCTTTTTTATTGATTAAGTGGACTTTGGTCTGACAATGTTCAAGAAACGCTGCTCGAAAAATGAACTCAAAATGCATTTTTCCGAACATCACAATTGCATTGTGCAGTTTTTTGTTCTTGCTGTCTTGTAATTACTTAAAACATACGAGGGCTGTCCATAAAGTATAGGTCCTTTTTATTTTTTTCAAAAACTATATGGATTTCATTCATATGTTTTTACGTCAGACATGCTTGAACCCTCGTGCGCATGCGTGAGTTTTTCCACGCCTGTCGGTGACGTCATTCGCCTGTGAGCACTTCTTGTGGGAGGAGTCGTCCAGCCCCTCGTCGGAATTCCTTTGTCTGAGAAGTTGCTGAGAGACTGGCGCTTTGTTTGATCAAAATTTTTTCTAAACCTGTGAGACACATCGAAGTGGACACAGTTCGAAAAATTAAGCTGGTTTTCGGTGAAAATTTTAACGGCTGATGAGAGATTTTGAGGTGATACTGTCGCTTTAAGGACTTCCCACGGAGCGAGACGTCGTGCAGCACTCCCAGGCGCCGTCGTCAGCCTGTTTCAAGTTGAAAACCTTCACATTTCAGGCTCTATTAATCCAGGACGTCATGAGAGAACAGAGAAGTTTCAGAAGAAGTCGGTTTCAGCATTTTATCCGGATATTCCACTGTTAAAGGAGATTTTTTTAATGAAAGACGTGCGGACGGGTCCGCGCGTCGGGACCTAGCCGGCGCGGTGCGGCGGCACACGAAAAACACCTCCGTGTTGATAACCATTTGTAAAATCCAGGCGGCTTTTGATGGCTTTCAGTGGAGTGAGTATATGAGAAATTGTTTAACAGGCTGGACATGTTCCAACTTGTCCTTAAGGCTTCCAACAGAGGTGTTTTTCCTGTGGCGGAGCGTCGCGGCGGCTGCGAGCCGACGCTGCAATCCGCCCGCACGTCTTTCATTAAAAAAATCTCCTTTAACAGTGGAATATCCGGATAAAATGCTGAAACCGACTTCTTCTGAAACTTCTCTGTTCTCTCACAACGTCCTGGATCAATAGAGCCTGAAATGTGGAGGTTTTCATCTTGAAACAGCCTGACGACGGCGCCTGGGAGCGCTGCGCGACGTCTCGCTCCGTGGGAAGTCCTTAAAGCGACAGTATCACCTCAAATTCTCTCATCAGCTGTTAAAATTTTCACCGAAAACCAGCTTAATTTTTTGAACCGTGTCCACTTCTTCTTCTAATAGATTCCGGCAGGCTATACGCTGGCGTAGCATAATGCCCCCCACAGGTAATAGTTAAATACTTTATCTCATGTTAGACTCTCAAATAGAGGTTGGTGGAATGGAGGAACTTAATCACAGCTTTGTCCACTAAATGCGAGTAACTGCCCTCAGAAAAAATTGACCTAAAAGAAAACTCAGTCAATCCACAGTCTGACAAATCTTTAAACAATTTCCGCCTATCACTAGAATACATAGGACAGCACATTAAAACATGATGAACACTTTCCAACTGACCACACTGACACAACCCATCTGGATGTTTTCCAATCACTTTTAAATATGCTGCCAACCCACAATGCCCCAGTATCAATCTAATCAATTTGACTTGATCCTTACAACCGTGTCCACTTCGATGTGTCTCACAGGTTTAGAAAAAATTTTGATCAAACAAAGCGTCAGTCTCTCAGCAACTTCTCAGACAAAGGAATTCCGACGAGGGGCTGGACGACTCCTCCCACAAGAAGTGCTCACAGGCGAATGACGTCACCGACAGGCGTGGAAAAACTCACGCATGCGCACGAGGGTTCAAGCATGTCTGACATAAAAACATATGAATGAAATCCATATAGTTTTTGAAAAAAATAAAAAGGACCTATACTTTATGGACAGCCCTCGTATATTGCTTGTGAATATTGTGTAGGATCTGTTTACACACTGGTGATACACATACTATAAATTTCAATGCCCGCTTTCATTGTTCATTGCTTAATCAGTTTTGAGGGGGAAAATGGCAACCACTGAATTAAGTGAATGATGAAATGTCTTTGGTACTACATCTCTTTGGAGGATCTTTGGGATGAGGAGTCAGACATAAAATGTGAGGGTGAGGGATCATCAACTACAACATTTTGGCTATATGGGGTGTTTCTGTGGGCATGATCCAGCACACAGATGGGGTCCTCAGTGCTGAGGACTGGCCTGGCTGGACAAGGCCAAGAGGACACTCACATTTCACTTAGCCATGGCCAATAGATGGCTGCTTTTGAGAAGTGCGGATGGACTGATTGTCTGCCTGGGTGGACGTTATCCAGGACCCAAGGCATTTCCATAGTGTGGTAGTAGATGTGTCAATGCGCGGGGCAAGCCAATGCTTCCAGACCTGATCGCATATTAAAAAAGATGCTGTCTGAAGGAGACTTTAATAAATATACCAAAGAATAGAATGAAACTAAAAATACATAGATATTATCCATAACACATTTACAGCATAAAATACTTTGTAAAACTCTCTGGTGAACTAGCCAAGAGAGAAGTGACAGAGAACCACCAATGGATCATCAAAACTTAATGGAGATTTCAAGGAGTGTGTCGAGCACATACTATTTGCAAATATTTCCAACAATAGTCAATTTGACTTGGGCTGTAAAAATCCAACATATCTTTTTCGTATTGGGTGGGAACTTCCTTCACAAGATATTGTTAACTTCATAACATGCAAAATCACATTCTGTGGTAGATTCAGCAAGTTAGAAAAGCTAACCATTAGTTATCCATAGCAATGTCGTCACTTAAAACAGGTTCATTTGCTTGTTAAAGCTTCAGCATGATAATAAATCAGTCCATTCTGTGATCAGATTTTGAATTTATTTGTTTACGCAGTCCTCTCGTAGGCATTTCATCTTTGCGTACTTGCTCTTTGCAGGTTTGACATGTTGCCTAAAAGTCTTAGTATAAACACAAGTAAAGTTAACAAGGTAGTTTTTGCTATCTTAAAGTTGATGTAAAAGATGCTAAAGCTGTGATGCTAATGGCATTTTCTTTCACTTAGCCTGACAGCAACCCAGTTAGCATATGGCTACAGTGGGTGGAGGCTTAATTAACTCTAGTTGTGAACTTTAACATTATTGATAATCAACACATTACACCCACATACTGTGTATTTGTGCATGTTGATCTTTTTTTTTAATGTGAGCAATGGAATCAGGTAATCATATATTATCCAAAACACCCAAAGCAGATGTTCCACAATCCTTCTGGCTCAGTTATTTCAGAGTGACATATGAAAGTTGTAGCAGTTTGTAGCCTTTCTGTGGAAAGGCCTCTTGATTCTATCATCTGGGAGCTGCTTTCAGCAGCGACACATCTATATATTAAAAGAAAAGTGGCCTCTGTGTGCGTGTATGCGTGTGTGTAACATCGATCACAGAAAAACTGGGGAGCTGACATTTGCTGTTTGGTATGTTTCTATATTTTGAGTTAAGGATGAACGCCGTGAAAATGGAAAGTTGATAGGACTAATATTTTTGGAGAAATTAGGGATATTAAGGCCCTGCAACAGCCTGCTGTCCTGCCCGGGGTGTATCCCGCCTCACACCTATGACTGCTGGGATAGGCTCCAGCTCCCTGTGACCCTTAATTGGAGTAAGCGGTTGAAGGTGAGTGAGTGAGCGAGGGATATTCGGTAACGACAGTGAACAATGAACATTGATATTACCATTAATATAATAAATACAATGACCTGTATTTAACCAGGTAGAAAAACCCATTGAGATTGAAACCTCATTTACAAGGATGACCTGGCCAAGAAAGGCGGCACCACACATCACAATGGACAGGTTAACATCAACTTCAGAACACTGAAAATAAATAAAATACAATTGTCTTGGTCATAGTAACACTGTAATGATGTAAAGTGTCAAACAGATTAGAAACATAGGCATTGCACAAAAGAACCCCATTCACGATCTTGTAAAATAGACCAGAAGGTGTTCAAAGAAGTCAGTCCAGACAGTTTCAGTTTGGTTTGGATAATGTTCCAATCAGAAGGAGCTGAACAACTAAAGGCTTTATTTCCCACTTTAGTACGGACACAAGGTACACAAAAGCATAACATGTCATTTGAGCACAGAGCGTAACGGCTTTTTGATCTCTGACGTAAACTGGATAAATAAGTCGGAATCAGTCCAGTAAGAGATTTGTAAACCAGAGTCATCCAAAGCATATATTGCCTAACATACAAAGAGGGCATGCCCGCTTTGACATACAACTCACAATGGTGGGTGAGACAGCTACAACCAGTGATGAATCTCAAGGCACAATGATACAGCGGGGTCAAGGACTGTAGACAACTGGTTGAGGTACACCTATACACAGCATCGCCATAGTCCAATAAGGGCAGGAAGGTAGCAGTTATTAGGAGCTTCCGACCACTTTATGGAAACCATGACTAATCAATCCCTGCATGATTAATCAGTCCCTAGCAACCAGACAAGCTCTCCACAAAGGAAATATTTCAACCTTGCCAGTTGTAAAAAATGACATCAACTAAATGCGCCAAATAATGAATACAATTATTCACAAAACTTTTAATTTCCTACACTTTCAATTAAAATAATTATAGAAACTTTGCATAATATATTCTAATCCAATAACATTTTTTTCTGTGAATCTGACTGGTTTAGCGTGTGAGATTTCAGACCATATAATATCGGGTTAATGGTGGCAAAATATTTGACCACTTCACATTATGTATTACTCCACACCCTGACGAGTGTTCTGACGACATGTTGTTCCTATCGAATGTCAATGCGCAATATTGTCAGGACGTGGAACTGTCAATTTATGCAAGTAGACGCACAATTCGACACAACACCAGCTGTGTGTGCTGCTAGCTATTAACGCTGTTAGCTGAGTGCGAGAGAAAGTCGCTTACCGCCGCCGCCTCTGAAATGGGTGAATTTAAGCTACCATACGAAAGTATCGATGTGGATTCTGATACAGAATTACCATTTCACATATGATGAATTTTCACATTTGATGGATTACTCCGCGCCCTGACTGTTGTTGGAGCGACGCTGCCTCACCGACCGAATTACCTACAGAAAAATAAACCGTGCAAATTATGGAATTAAAATGGGAATAACCCCCTTGTGTCTGGTGATTTGCGGATGTTCATGCTGTTATACGGTCATAAACAGCCGTTTTACCAGCTCCACTTACGCGTCGCTGGTAAAGCTCAATTTGCGACCATATAACCAGCATGACTGTCCACAAATCATCCGACACAACAGGGTTATTCCATAATTACCACCCTTGAAAAATGTCAGCTACCTATTTTGTAAACACTACCCAATCTTGAACCCATGAATCCCCATGGGCAACACATTGGTTTACCATATATCTTAATTAGTCACTCAACCAAAACAGAACTTCTGAATAACAACATGGTAGCTCATAAAGACCTCATTTCTGTAGATTAACAAATGGTGAAGGTTTTTACCTAAACAATGTTATAAGATGTAATGGGCAGCTCTTTATATTTATTATGTCTTTGGTTTGACAATGTAGTACTGCTTTTTCTTTTGAAATCTAACAGAGGGCTCTTCATTTGGATTGTGCGGAGGTTGGACCTCTGCTTTAATGGATGGAAATGGAAAAAACAAACCAGCACCCTGGCCCACACTGCTGTTTTTCCAATTTGACAGCACAACTGTAAAGTTCAGACCCTGGATATTCAATCAAAATAGATTTCCAGTTACCAATTCTTGGATACAGTTTTTACATAACAAAAACAGCCTTCAGTTTTGCTTCTTTTCAATGTAGCCTGTGTTATGAATCTTTGTTGAAATGTAGTAATGTTAGCAGGTGTATAAAGTAAAGTATTGAACCTGATCATTAACGGGCGATCTGAGAGCAACTGACAGACATTTTGAAGTTTGCTCAACCTATAATCATAACATCAAGTTCATATTTCTGAGTTGATCAAACTCCAAAAAGTAGCCAGTTGCCTTGACATTTTAGGTTTCCTCACCTTTTTTAAAGCTGTGCATTTTCATAGTTTGGGCAATATGGTGGTTTAGTGGTTAGAACTGTTGCCTCACAGCAAGAAGGCTGTTGGTTTGATTCCCACCTGGGGCCTTTCTGTGTGGAGCTTGCATGTTCTTCCCGTGTTCTCTCCACGTGCTCTGGCTTCCTCCCACATCCAAAGACACCCAGGTTAGGTGAATTGGAAACTTTAAATTGGACCGTAGGTGTGCGTGTGGGTGTTTATGTGTTTGTTTGTCTATATGTGGCCCTGGGATAGACTGGCGCCCTGTCCAGGGCCTGTCCATGACTGCTGGGATAGGCTCCAGCCCCCCTGTGACCCTTAATTGGAGTAACTGGGAATAGAAAATGGATGAATGGATTTTCTTTAGTTTGGTCTCCCTTATGGCTCTTAAAGCTTTAGAGCAGTGGTGGGCAGCGAGGGCCAAGAGGGTTTCCTTGCACTGGTGGGTTGCTGATGAGCTTCTCCCCTGAACATAAACACCTGATCATTAATGAAATCACCTGCTGAGGTGATTGGTAGCAAGGACAACCTACAGTGTCTTGGGCCTTCATGGCAATGATTGCCCACCCCGGCTTTAGAGGGAGCCTTTCCAAGTCCCTGTGTATTGGCCTGGGCAGTTCATACTGTATCATCAACCATTAAAGGTCCTTCATGGCACCATCAGAGAGGAATGTGAAAGGAGCACAGAGCACAAACCAGATGGTGTCCTAATGGTGCATTCCATTTGCATTTTGAGGTTGTAAAGGTGCACTGACACGAGCATGACTTTGATTCACGCACTTGCACAATCTGTGTCATGAGGGAGAGTAAATTCATCTTTAACTGGTGCAGACTGAACGAGAGAGGGGCGCCGGCGTGTGCAATTGCGCAAAGAGAATTTTGAAATGTTCAAAAAATCCTTCTCACATAAATGTCATGCTACGTGGCGCGATCTAATCGCCAACACGATGTGCAGCTTGTCAAGTGGAGTAAAGAAGAAGCGAACAGAGCAAGTGGTGATGTTGGTGCAGACTTTGTTACTACAGTATCACACAACTGTAAACCCAAAACATCAACATGAAATTGTTTAACAATTTACCTCGGTCACACCCGGCACGTCCGTTGATGAGAAAGATGACCAAGGACTCAGTCCAGTTCTCAGATTGACCCTGCCTTTAATACAGAGAATGAGCCAAAGTAACAATAACAGAGAGTCTCTGGGTTCACACTTAGTTTGCCCTAGCAATCAGGCTCTGAGCAGGAACCCCATCTATGTCTCCCTGAACCCATATATACTATCTGAGTTTTTGTCTAAACATTGCGTCACTACACAAAGATGTTGTATTCGTTTTTGATTGGTCCACTTCTCGTCTTGTGCGCAGTGCAGTCTTGTTTTTTCTTGTATCGCAGCGCTGATCATGGCCTAAAAAGGAAATATCATACAACCCCCCGCCATCCTGATTGAGCTGCATGTGTCACCCCTGCCTCAATGAGAAAAACAACTTGACCTCATCTCCTGATTGCCCAATAAGACAAACAAACTTAGCCTTGTCTCAATTACATGAATCATCAGAAAAATAGAAAAACATGTTTTCACATCCCGTCTCAATACTGGTTTATCAGAAATTTTGGCACGCAAAGGCACAGTGGTTTAATTCAGGTCACAATAGAAAGACATGGTAGCATAAGAAAAAGAAAATGTAACTAATAAAGAATAAAATCGCCATAATATTTTTACAGTGACGTCAGCGGATCGCATAAGAGAGCACTCCTCTGAAGGATTATAACAAGATGTTAAATCCATCAAATACATACTTTAACAGCTGCACACAAGATGAAAGAACACACAACTGTTTTATCAAGCCATGACATTGTAAACATGACAAATAATTACCTTTTTAGACGGCTCAAAATGCTTTCTCCAGCTGGTTAGGCTTCAGCTGAAGCGGTCCTCTGTGATTCAGGAAGCGATTAGAGCCGTTTTCAGCTTCCAACTTCCAGAGAGGATGATTAATAATTATTTTATATATACAGCATCCAGCACAGAGCACATGGCAGGCAGTGGAACAAAGCACGGCGTCCAGCTGAGAACACAGCGGGTGAGATCGTCAGGACGAAGGGTGTGCAACTGCATGAATCAAAGTCATGCTCGTGTCAGTGCACCTTAATTTCCCAGTTTCACCTTCCCCACGAACACCCCTTGAAGTCCCCCTTGTTTGAACCGACATTCCTTGAGTTCATAATCCAAGATGGGTGCTAAGAGCATGAAAGCTGTAGTTTTTGCTGGGGAGGTGTGTGTGTGTGGGGGGGGGTGTTAGCTCTTCTATCCATTTGATTCAATTTAATAAATCACGCATGTGGTACTATCCTACTGCTGCCTGTGGACATGTTGCTATGGCATTTTATGCTTGAATTTCCATGAAATGTGTTCAGTATCAACAGTTGGCACTAAAATTGACGAACAGGTAATTTTGCTAAAAACGACTGGCAGCACTGCAATACAAACTGAGTAGTAAATTAAAATTTAACTTCTGTGCTATCTGTCTACTTCCATGAGGTCTCTTCGATGAGGCCACCTTGTTTTCCGACTTGAGGTGTTGGGCTAAAACTGGAATGCAAAGCAGCAAACAGCTCCAAACAAATGTCATTTATTGTTTCCGACCCATATGTCTATTTACCCATAGGTGTGTTAGTCTTGAAATTAGGTTTGGTCAGGCATAGTGTGAATGCATTGTTGCCATGAGGCAAAAGAAAACTATTGCACCTTAGATCGCCAAAATCTTAGATGAAAGTCCAGCTTTTCTGTGCAACATTCAGATGGTTCACTCTGCTTGTGTACAGGATGGGTATTAGCACACATACCCCTCATCTCTGCTCATCACAATAAAATTGAACTGGATTGAAAACAAAATTTTACAATGAAATAAGAGGGAACTGGAATGGAACAATACAAAACTTTAATCATTCTGGTTCCTCTACGGGTTTGCAGACACGTAGGGCCAGCCACAGGTCTGTTATTGCCTGATGGGATATGAAGGAGGCCAGAGTGAGGGCAGAGAGTCAGAGGTGTCAAAGGAATGAGCTTCTCAACTGTTTCATCTGAGCTTTGGTGTATGACTGCTTCTTCCTTAAACCGTCTCTCTGCGCTGTTCATTTTCACACCAGAAAACATTTCATTTCAGTCACCTACTGAATAATTATCAGTGCTCAGGTTCAATGTTTGCATGTACTAGGTGTTGAGTAGGGATGTAGAAACGAGCGATTTAAAGTGCCAGTCACACAACGACATATCAAGGAAGCGTATGAGCTGATACATTTTGGATATCTGTTTTTGTCCTGCAAAAGTCTTCACATTCACTCATTTTGTTCCTTATCCGCTGATGTCCACTGAGTCCATTGGAAAGTTCTGCATTTGCTCAAAGCTCTGAAGGAGCAGATATCTTTCCCGGTGCCTGCATATTTGTTTGCAGATTTGTCCTGTACTTGTTTATTTACTTTTATGATACTCATGTGTTTATCTCCTATGGCTGGCCAATGCTTCAGACTGGGCTTGTGAATGGCCAAAGCTCTGGTGTAGGGTGTAAATTCTGCACAAGCAGAGGGAAGACCCAATGCAGCAACATGCAGTACTGCTGTTCATTTAGCCAAGGTCAGAGTAAAGAAAAAGACAGTGCAGCTGTGTGCTTTTTTTTTTTTTTTTTTTTTTTAGTGAGAAGGCACCACAGCATTGTTTGATGCCCTCACTGCTGCAGCTGCACTGGATAGTGGCACAATGTATGAGTGCGCAAATGTAATGAGGGAGTATGACATCTTGTTCCCGGAGCTGGCCGGATTTTCTCATCATTTGCATTAAGACCTCAACAAACTCCACTCAAATCCAGCTGCCCCCAGCATGCATCTTGAAACCAGGTGAATCTTACTGCTGAATGCAGTTCTGTTGTGTGGGCCGCTGAAGAGGAGGTACTGCTGGCCCACCACCACCAGAGGGCACCCTGCCTGGAGTGCGGGCTCCAGGCACCAGAGGGCGCTGCCGCCTAACAGGAGTAGCCGGGGTGACAGCTGACACTCATCACCTATGACAGCTGTCACCACTCATCTGATCATCATCAGTATATCAGCAAGACGTCATCTCCACCTCTTTGCCGAGATATCGCTTTACCAGGAAGGTAACGTTCTCAGCTGGCTGTGAGATTTATTCGACAGTAACCTTTTGTGACTTTTTGTGTATCGTGTAACAGACTCTTTTTCCAACAAGAGGTGGAGTTGGTTTTCCTGCCGTGTGAATTGCTGGGTGCATACGCGCCCACCTTTAATTGTTTTTTTGTTCCTCGCCAGCAGTACCAGATCCGACACGCGGAGGCAGTGGCCACCTGGGAGTTCGGGACTTGGCGGCTCCAGTATTCCCGGGGTCTGGTGGCGGAGGAAATCGTGTGGTTCCGGTTCTACTTTGGACAGACGTCTCCTATCTTCGAGCCTGCCCACACGACACCTGTTGCGATTTGACCTTTTGTCTATTATTGTAATCTGTTGTGTTTGTTGTGCCCTTTCACAACAGTAAAGTGTTGTATTTGACTTCCTCCATTGTCCGTTCATTTGCGCCCCCTGTTGTGGGTCCATGTACCTACACTTTCCCAACAAGTTCTCTGTGTTGCCAGAGGAAACGTGATGTTATCTGTCCATCAGAGCCCCAAATCCACGGGAGACCGACTGATTATGTGATTTTGCCACCCGACAAAATAGTTGAATACGTAACTAATCCATTTGCTCTATCCCTCTCACTGTCACGCAGCCTTTTGGTGCCTTTCTTGTTAAGGAAAGGTTAACTGACCGTGACTTCATGGACAATGCTATGATCTTTGCGGAACCAATGAATACCCTGATTGCAGTACTTGATAAACTTAGTGAGGAGTCAGAGCATCTGAGTTTGCATTTCTGGATCAAGATGGAGATCCACACTATCGATGACTTCCAGAACTTGGCCATGAGAAGTGAATATGTAGACAGTGAAGGTGGTGAACTTCTCTGATTCCTCTGTCTTTGAAATCAAAAGATGCCTTGGGAGGAGCTGATAGAGTCATGAGGTCACCAGACAAATGTTTGGCAATGTCGATATCTTTGCAGGAGAACAAAGGTCCATGTCCCTTGGGTCCTTGAGCTTCCTGTCTTACTGTATGGTTGTGAAAAGTGCATACTAAAAACGAAAAAGAGATCCACACAGCCAGTTAGCTCCCAAACAAGCCTTTAATAACACCGATAGTGACGTTTCGGGCCTCGCCCTTCATCACACATCATGATAGTGCCAGGACGCACCTGTATATGAATTAACATTAATTGACAACATGTGTGAAAATGCAAAAAAAAAAAAAAAAAAACTCTTAACATAAACATGATCATCAGGATGGGTTCATACTATATATGATGGTCCACTTGAATCCATTAAAATATCTATTTCATTAGAAAAAGAAAGATTTAAATACAATTTAAATTCAGATAAATTTCATTCACAAAAAAAAAAAAAACTATGATTCTTAAAGTGTCTATTTCAACTGGAAGGAATGCGCTGCCAAATGAGCCGGAACTACCGATTGCAAATTTGTACCACTCTTCATCAATTAAAAATGAAGTAATTAAATAATTTAATAAATTCATATATACGATTAAAAACAGCTATACATGTTCACCAATAAACTCGATTAAATCCAAAAAGAATGAAAAAATTATTGAATGGATGAAATCCACAGCATTAGAAAATGTGCTGTGTGTGATAATCGACTTAGTTCTTTAAAAAAAGTTAGTATGATTAAAGAGCCCCAAATTTGCAGAGAAAATGGGCCTAAGCTGCCAAAAAACAGGTCTGTGTCACTCTGCACAGTTCCAAAGCATCAAACAGAACGAAATAATTCATATACAAATCCGAAAACAACCATGCATGTTGTCAAGTAAATTACCTCAGCCATCCCCCCCCCCCCCCCAAAAAAAAAAACACACACACACGTTTACACTCCTTTTACAGTATAAACATCAGGTATGTAACATCATAAAATACTGTAAAAAAATAATAATAAATACACCAAAAAAGGAGAAGAAAAACGAAAAACAGAGAAACAAACAGGTGCATCCAACCAGGTGCAATCGACACAAGATGCTGAAGTCAAACATCAAGTTTATATAAAAAAGTATATAAGTGCATACTACCTATGACCTAAGGCAAAGATTGGATATCCTTGACATTCAGCCTCTTCACAGGATCTTTGGGTACCACTGAAATGACTTTATCTCAAGCGAACAGTAACTGAGGGAGATTCAGATGTGAAGTATCACTCGCATTGTGAGGGAGTGTCAGCAATGACATTTAGGATGTGGTGCATATTTCGGAGCATGATCCTAAGGGTTGAAGAAGGAAACAGGGATGCCTATGTTGCACCAGATATGCGGGTACGTCAAGAGCTGGGAATGCCTGCACACTTGCCATCCAGAAACCAAGATGGTTCTGCAGTCTGGTGGATGCAGCAGCACCAGTGCATGCTCCCACACATGACCTGACCACCAAATTGAAGTACAGACATCTCTTAATTACAGCAACAGATGACACTCTAATTGGTATAACTAATTGATAGAATCTGATGTGTTGAGGATGTTTGATGTGTCGTACAATTATACTTTATCCATTGTTACACATGTGTATGTGAAGGAATATATGCTCTACGTAAGCATGTAGACCAAAAAAAAAACATCTTTCATGTCATGACAATAGGTGATTGTTTTTCAGGTGGTTTCGCCTCCAGTCATGCACATTTAATTGCTTGTGATTTAATGTGTACCTTCACGTGTGTGTGCACGTGTGCCATATTCTCGCATTTTTACTGCGATGACTCTACCTGGGTTTGATTTAGAAATGTGATTTGGATTTCATGCAGTCCCATAAAGTAAAATATATATGATGCTGTGTTACAGCCTTAAAGGGAGGAACAAGAGGATGAAATAGAAAGCACATGTGCAAGTTATGGTGCGTAGCATATGGGCACACTCTGCTGCAATTAGGGTGAGCAGCACCAGCTGACAGATTTATAGCTGCTGCTCTGATGCATGAGCTCTGAGTTCAGGTAGTAGAAGTGAACTGTCAGATTCCACTGATATTGTTTTACTTCCTGATATGAAACTTGTTTTCAGCTGTGGAAACAGGGTGGTAGTGCATCGTCATTATTATTTGTCTTTCGGCTCCCCTCATTAGTTCAGGGTCGAGGGTGGATCTCGTACAAATCCACATTAGGATTAGATTCAGGTTTTACACCAGATGTCTTTTCTGATGCAACTCCAGATACTGCAAAGAAATGAAACTCTGTGGCATACCTGTGTGACCTTTTAATTTAGCCCAGCGTGGCACAGGACCCACTCACAAACTGGGTTACATTTTGGGTTTGCTTTTTTAAAATCTGATTTCCTGGTTCCGAACCTTAAGATAGCACATCCTTGCATCTATAATCATAACTTTGTAGTGTTTGATCACTGTTCTCCTTAGCTTAATCCACTCTCTGCTGGAATGTCCTCTACTGCCTTTGGAGCCTCTCCTAAAACCTGCAGTGTTGATTCCCCTCCACCTCATATTGGAACTGACAAACTGGGCTTCATTTTTAAAAGAAGCCAGCAAGATATTGTAATCTCTCGCATGTGCATTTGAAAATTAACAGAGAATGGTCTGAGCAGATTTTCACCAAACTTGGAAGGAAAATTCCTTGGGTGAGTGTCTCCAGATGAGTTACTTTTGGTCAACATTTGTTGTCGTTCATTCGGCCGCTCCCGATATGTTCGGGGTGCCACAACGGATACAGCCAGATCCACATGGTACTTGGCACAAGTTTTACACCAGATGCAACTCCAGTTTTACCTGGAGAAACACACACAGTCGCTGGTGTTCCAAAGAGGTCTCCAATCCAAGTACTAACCAGATCCTGCTCTTCTTAGCTTCTGAGATCTGACGGGATCAGGCTGACACAAAGCAGACCGGCTGCTACTTTTGGTCAACATTAAGATCATCAATAATATATTAAAAAAAAATAACACACACACACTTTCCAGGATATCTCCAAAGAAATAAGGTGAGAGACATGATGTCATTCTTAAACAAGAGCAATCCGAGATTTCTGACGTCCGCCAATCCGGATCCAGATCACCTGCAAAATTCAGTGGCATCTTCCATGCAAAATTTGGTGAGAATCCATGAAGTAGTTTTTGTTCAAATGTAGTCCTTCAAAGCCTATATAAAGTGAAATCTTGATCCAGAATCCAGATCCAGATCTGGATCACCTCCAGAATTCAGTGGCGCCTTCCATGCCCTAATATCTATCTGTAGTGCAAGTTGGGTGAGAATTCGTGAAGTAGGTTTGGCATAATCCTTCAAAGGCTATATAAAGTGAAATTTTGACCCAGAATCCAGATCTGTATCACCTTCAAAATTCAGTGGAGTCTTCCATGCCCTAATATCTATCTGTGGTGCAAATTTGGTGGGAATCCGTGAAGTAGTTTGGCGCAAGTACTTTTGACACAATCCTTCAAAGTCTATAAAAAGCAAAATCTTGATACAGAATCCAGATCCAGTGTCACCGCCCTGCCTTCACTGTGCATGCATCATTTAGGATCACAGCAACACGTCTGAGTCTGACTCTCTACACCCAAAGCGATCAAAGGGAATATTGTGATTAGAGTTTTTTAAGAGGTTTTAATTTGTCATCTGATGGTAAATAAAGTCAGTTTTAAGCATGAAACAAGGCCATTTTAAGCAGAAATGAGGTGATAATCGGTCAATCGCGACTGACGCTCAGTAAACGCAGCAGCACGTCTGAGTCTGACCTGGTGATTTTTAGGGGGACGTTCAGTCGGCGACACCAGATCACCTCCAAAATTTAATGGAGTCTTCCATGACCTAATATCTATCTGTGGTGAAAATTTCTTGAAAATCAGTGCAGTAGTTTTGACAGAACCCTGCTAACAGACACAAATAAATAAATAAATGCCGTCAGTAAAAGTCAGCAAATAATTTGTAACTAGTAAGCGTTCAGACAGCACATACCTCCATCAACACATTGTTGCAACTATTAGAGATCAGTGTTATCAGGATTATGCAAAAACGACTGAACTTTTCTTGAAACCTTTTGAAAGGGTGGAGTATTCACCAAGGAAGAAACCATTAATTGGTGGAATGGATTGTATTAAGGGACGGATCCAGGATTTCTTCTTTTAACTTTCTTTAACATTGAGACATTTGGCATTTTTCATGAAATTTCTTAGAGATAATGCATATATTTTCACTAATGAAATCACACATATATCGAGAGATAATGTACATATTAGGGCAGCACAGTGGTTTGGTAGTTAACACTGTTGTCTCACAGTAAGAAGGTTGATTCCCACCTGATCCTAACTGTGGCATCTGCATAGGTTCCCTCAAGGTACTTTGGCTTCCTCTCACTTCTAAAGACATGCAGGGCAGGTGAATACCAAGAGGCTGCTCAGGTGGCAAACACAGACGACTTCTTCCTGTTATTAAAATAATCATCACCCAGAATTGCACTTCAGCAGCCACATTTGTTTTATCTGTTATTTAAATCCTGGCAGGATTTTCTTTTAAAACTGTCATTGCAAAAGTGGAAAATAACCAAAGCAATTTATCACCCCTGCTGAACTCTGTTCCTCCAGTCCAATTATTTTAGCAATCCTCAATAAAATGGTTTTTGGCATGAAAACATTTACCTGCTCTCTAATTCTCACTTATCTTTTGAACGAGCAGTTGACATAGTTGGTCCCAAAATCCGACTGGTCGTAGGTATTGTTGTCCTGTCATGCTTTCAGCAAACAACTTTATTTAAAAGTTTCATTTTAATCTAAAATTTGGAGCCGGTCTGCTCTGTGTGAGCCTGAATCAATCAGATATCAGAAGCTAAGCTGTGCGGGACCTGGGTAGTACTTGGGAGACCTCTTTGGTAGAGGTGGGCGATACCGGGAATTTTGGTATTTATCTGATACCAAGTAAATACAGGCTCAGTATCGCCGATATCGATACCGATACCGATACTTTTTCATATTTAAGATATATTCGTAGATCCAAAGGATCCAAAAGACCTAGGATAGAATTTTGCCAAACATTGTACGTGACAACAAAATACTTTATCACAATCAACATTTTGTTTAAAAAAATATTACTCAACACAACTTAAAACAAAATCTCCTGAAGTACAGGGCTGACAAACCACAATACAAGGTGTGTGCTGCTCCATGTTGTGTGACACAGTGCAGTGCTGCTCTTACAGACAGACAGTAGACTTTGATGAATCTGCGTGCGCAGCAGTCAGTGTGCACGGGAGAGAAAAAAGCTTGAGTATCAATCTTTTTACACGAGGATCGTTCAATATCAATACCAGCGTTGGTATCGATATTATCGATATTAGGATCGATCCGCCCACCTCTACTCTTTGGAACACTAGCGGTTGCGTGTGTTTTGACAGGTAAAACTGGAGTTGTGTCAGGAAGGGCATCCAGCATAAAACTTGTACCAAATACCAATGTGGATCCACTGCGGTGATCCCGAATAAAAACCGGAGCAGACAAAAGGGCAACAACAACATTTTAATGTAAAATGTCACATCCATCTCAAACTTACTATTTTTCTCAAGGATTCTCATTAAGATTGTTCTGTTCTACCACAGACTGCTCCTTCTCAAGTGCAGGACCAACAAACTGAAAAACTCCCTTGTCCCTTAGGCCATCAGACTGTACAACTCCTCACTCAGCGTATGGCGTATGGTTTTCATTTAATCCTCTGTGAAGAAAATAATACCATGTAACATAGCTGTCATACTCTAGTAAGTCCCTTCGGCTGCTCCCTTGTTTGCACTCGGGGTCGCCACAGCAAATCCAAGGTGGATCTGCATGTTGATTTGGCACAGGTTTTACGCCGGATGCCCTTCCTGACGCAACTCCACATTACATGGAGAAATGTGGCAGGGGTGGGATTTGAACCCAGAACCTTCCGAACTGAAACCAAGTGCATTAACCACTTGACCACCACCCCTGCATAGCTGTCATACTCTAATATGAAAATATTTGGAGACACAGAAAAGTAGAGCGAAATGATGTGATGGAATGCCAAAAAGAATCAAGTGAATTTTCATATGTTTTACAAAAGCTAAATCTTGCAATATATAGTAATTTAAAGCAATTTAAGGCTTTGCAAATGGTCTACATTCCTCTTCATCTGTTCTTAAAGTGTCATACTACAGGGCTCTACCCAAAACCTGGAATAAAGGTACCGCAACCATCTAAATCTTTTATAGAAGCTATGTTCAAAAATCACAGCAAATCAGACTTCTTCAGTACTGCATAAGTGATGCGTAGCGATAGTCATATACAAACACGCATCGCATTCTGCATTAAAAATTTAAATACGTCCAACTTTGTACATGTAGCCAATACGTTTAGAGTAGGACGCTGGCTGTGCTCACAATGGAGGAGAAAATATTAATAAATAATAAATAAATCATAAGTAATGCCAATAACAAGGAAAGTCCTGACCTGATCAAGGCATTCAAAATCAGCTCAATCATTGCGTTTTTTTTGATTGATCGTTATCATATAAGTTAAATCAGAGTCAACAAATCAGTGCGCGTTTCCATATGCACGGTGTTCGTGGAACGAGCCGCCAGTCAGCATGTTTTAAAAGCACATGAACACTCTCCTTTTTTTAATTACACAACAAGCCTATTTCATCCACACAGCTCATCAACAGGAAAACAGCCAGTGCACCCGTGGTTCAAGTGTTAAAAAGATATTCTGGATTTCCTTTGCTTTAAATTTGACATATGATATCACCTTTTGAAGTCAGGCTTTCCACATCAATACAATTTTTTTCTCATTGTGTCTGTTGCCCTCCCTTATTATTATTATTATTATTATTATTATTATTATTATTATATTTTTAACAACAAAACTGTTTTTCACTCAACATTAATTTGTACCCACGTTTTACTGGTACATTTCTGCTTTCCACGTCTAGATTTCCACGTCCCGACAATACTGCGCAGTTGCACGCGCAGTTGCATGTGCTGTTGCGTGTGCATGTGCTGTTGCGCGCGGAGTACAGGAATGACATTCAACAGTAATGACATCTCGTCAGAACACCGGTCAGGTCGCACAGTAATACATCTTTGCCCACCGGTCTAATATTTTGTTCTGTTCCACAGATATTATGCACCTGATTATGTCACACGATTAAAGTGGATATGACACTTAAAGACATCATAGTCTTATTACATGTAACAAAGGTTATATAATTTGGTCAACCTTAGCATTTTGGGGAAATGGACGCCGTTCTTCCGTTATATACAACATTTGAACATCCCGCCACTGAAAAATGTGCACGCCCCGTGACCAGCTTCCCACTAAGCACCAAACCTGAAATACGTCACTACGTGTAGACCGTATCGGCTTGCACGCTTGGTGGCCATTGTTTACACTTTTTTCAGCGGCAGAAACTTTGATTAAACACAGCTCTCAGGGACTTGTTTGTCAATATGCCCGACCAGTGTGTCACAGCATTTTGCACAAACATAAGGGTGAAAGTTGTTACCTTTTTCAAGTCCAGGCAGATTGATCGAAAGCCGCAGTGTTGTGTGATGCACGAAATGTCAGGCTGCCGCTCCCTCCGCTCGCACACCTGCATTTGCTCCCGACACTTTCCTCTACCGTCTCCATGTTCTCACCGCTCACAGGAACACCTAAAATGTCAACCCCAAATAATATGTTCACAATAATCTTGAAATGGTCAAGGAACTTGTAAAAATATCAGTGCAATACGGAGTAAACACGGCGGCGGCATGTTCACTGTTGTTTTTGGCAATCTTTTTCGAAACTTTCGCCGTTTATTTCCTATTCTTTCGTGAAAATAACATAACTAAACATGGATGAATGCAATGCCTGACACTCGAAAACGGAAAAAACCCGAAGATAATGACGGTGGTCTGCAAGTAGTAGCTACACTATCGCGGCTCCGTAAAAACAACAAAGGCGGTAAACAGACGCTAGAATCAAAAATGCTATAATTATAGTGTTATAAACAGCAGCAACAAAAATCAAAGCCTCCTTACCATTCCGTATTCTGCAGCCTTTCAAAATCCATGGGAATTGGCACATCTCTTGCCTCTGCTTCGGCTCCGCCATAAGCACCATCTGCATTATTTTTGCTGCCAGAATGCTCCTGGTTTGAATGTTCATCCGAAAGATACGGCTCGAATCTCACAGAAACAATCCACACTTGAAGAGGAGTCAGAAAATTTCTCGATATCATCACTGTCCATGCTGAGGTCTGTTTGTTCCTGTTGTCAGTTGAACAGACAAAGACGGGACTCTACACACTGTGACGTCACGGCATCACATGACCGCTCGCTTTCCAAGAAACACACTTTTGAGAAGCTGTACAAACTTTATTTCTCAGTGATAATGATTAAAACCACTTTCAACTTCTATACTGTATGTATATTTTTTATATTTACGTGTATATCAGTTTTACCTATCAGTTTTGTTTACGTGTCATATCCACTTTAACCAATCAGATTTGTGGAAAAATGTAATTGGATTTGAATAAAAAAATAATGTTTACTTAATTTAATAAATAAATAAACCTCAAGGAGGAGCTTGATTTGAAGGTGTGTGTGCGCATGTGTGCGTTTTTTCTTAATGGATGGCAAAGCAGTTAAATTGCCAAGCATGTACATTAGACTGACTTTAATGTGCTTGCACGGCATTCCGTGCAAATGCAAATTTACACCCTGACATTGGTGTGACTGTAAAGTGCTTTGAGCACAAAAGCACTCTGTAAATGCAAATCATTTACTTTCCACCTGTTTCTCCTTCTTTTGTGCTGAACTCCATATGTGCATTTTCCTTAGCTTTTGCTCCCTCTCTGTTTGCCTTGTGCCATATTTCCTTGCACTCCTGTCTACTTTCATCATACTCTGGCCATCCCTATTGTTTTTTCCTCCACCCTCTTCCTTTTCATAATTGTTTTTGCAATTCCTCATTCCACCACCAAATCAAGTGTTACTAATCCTGAAGAATTCTGAGGATAAGTGAAATACAGGCATTAACTATGATTGTACTATGTTTACTTTTTTATGATTTTGTCCAGGCTGCTCTTTGAGACAGATGTTGGACTCAGCAAAGCACAACCTGTCCCATCAACATGCAAAAGTGTAAAACAGTCATCCAGCAGATCGTACACATTTGTCATCTCCAGCCATGTGTTAAATCACCTGGTACAATATTGTTTTATAACTGTGAGACACAAACTGTAAATGCTGATGAATTTGGCCTTCAAACACCTGGCACTTGTAGAACCTCATAAAAATACCTATAGAACTGTGTATATTTCGTCTTTCTTTATTGTGTCTGCCAAGGTGATCTGGATCTGAATCCGGATTCTGGATCAAGTTTCACTTTAAATAGGCTTTAAAGGACTACGTCAAAACTACCTCACAGATCTCACCAAATTTGCAGATCAATATTGCAGAAGGTGTTTACTATAACTCAAGCTTCAAGAAGTGTCAGAAAATCATAGACGTTATACTGGACCAACCTTTATAACACAGATGGGGTGTGAAGTGCAAATAAGCATTTATTTATTTGTCTGTCTGTCTGTTAGCAGGATTGCATCAAAACTACTGCACAGATTTTGACTAAATTTGCACTACAGATACCTATTAGGCCATAGAAGACTCCACTGAAATTTAGAAGTGATCCTGATCCAGATTCTATTCAGGATTTCTCTTTTTAAGCTTTAAAGGATTATGTCAAAACTACGGACGTCAGAAATAGATTGCTTTTGTTCCTATAGTTTTTATTGCTATTTGTAATATCTTATATTTTCTTATGTCTGCTTATGTCTGGTTTGTTTTCTGTTGATGTCTATTTATGTTCGTTGTGCAGCATGAGCAAGGAGAGTCCGGAGAGAAATTCCTTGTATGTGCATTCATACTTGGCCAATTAAATCTGATTCTGATTCTGACAAAATGTGTTTTGTGATGTTTGCAGTACTCCATGATAAGATGAGCTTTATTGTCAATGTCATTACACGAGTGCAACAACAATGAAATTACGTTTACACTCCAATTACCTCAGACACAAAATAGCAATTAATCCACAATTATTACTAGTTGAACGTAATAATGCCACACATCAGAATTAAAGACAACACATATATATTTGACATTGTTTATGTGCACTAAACTTGAAGCAGTCCGTCATCTGAATTGAGGCAAAGTAGGTGAAGGCTGCAGCAGGAGGGGCCCGCGCCGCCCAGCTTGGGGAGTTGAAGGCTGCAGCAGTAAAAACCGCGCTGCTTTCAAGGTGGCAGGGAGGAAGCCAGGGTGAGGGGAGTGGAGAGACACAAGGTGTGTGTGTGGGGGGGGGGGGGGGGGATAGGGATGGAGGGAGGGAGACATGCGTCGTGTGCAGATGAGTTAAGTTTATGTTATGTTTCTGTCCATATTACCCCAATAGAGCGCTTCGCTCTCAGACTGCAGGCTTACTTGTAGTTCCTAGGGTTTGTAAGAGTAGAATGGGAGGCAGAGCCTTCAGCTTTCAGGCTCCTCTCCTGTGGAACCAGCTCCCAATTCAGATCAGGGAGACAGACACCCTCTCTACTTTTAAGATTAGGCTTAAAACTTTCCTTTTTGCTAAAGCTTATAGTTAGGGCTGGATCAGGTGACCCTGAACCATCCCTTAGTTATGCTGCTATAGACGTAGACTGCTGGGGGGTTCCCATGATGCACTGTTTCTTTTTCTTTTTGCTCTGTATGCACCACTCTGCATTTAATCATTAGTGATCGATCTCTGCTCCCCTCCACAGCATGTCTTTTTCCTGGTTCTCTCCCTCAGCCCCAACCAGTCCCAGCAGAAGACTGCCCCTCCCTGAGCCTGGTTCTGCTGGAGGTTTCTTCCTGTTAAAAGGGAGTTTTTCCTTCCCACTGTAGCCAAGTGCTTGCTCACAGGGGGTCGTTTTGACCGTTGGGGTTTTACATAATTATTGTATGGCCTTGCCTTACAATATAAAGCGCCTTGGGGCAACTGTTTGTTGTGATTTGGCGCTATATAAAAAAAAATTGATTGATTGATTGATGTGTGAGTAAAGTCTTACGTTGCATCAGACGTCTCATATGAAAACTGCCACATGAGACATGTAAGAAATTGACAAGATCTGACTCCCAGATAGCTGATGTCAAATTATCACATTGCACACATAAACAAGGCAGACTCCCAGAGAGCCCCTGTTCTGTTTTTATTTTTGCCGTGTGTGCGTACAACTGCATAGTTTTATGCATTTGAAGGATTAATACCGAAATCCAGTGTCAAAAATTGTGAAGTGAAATGAAGTCAATCTGACACAAAGTAATTTGGGGGGCAAAGTCACAGCACCGTAATAATATCATATGAGTTTTTTCTTTCAAACAGTTACGGATGGTTGTGTGAAGCATGTGGAGGCACAGAACAATGAAAATTGGATTGATAGGATCTTACAAAGTAAAATATTTGTTGAGTTTCCATTTTTAACAGTTATTTGCTTACTTTCATTCTCACTTTCTACTGTTTTCTCATTTTCATACTTCATTGCCTCGCTCAGAGAGATTATATTTTTTTAGCTTTTTGCCTACCTATCTGTTTGTCAGCAGATTATGTCAAAATTGCATGAAAGAGTTTTAATAACTGCTGGTGGGTGAGTGAATGGTTGATTTACTCTTGTTGCGTATCCGGATCAAAAGGTGAATCAGTTGTGTAATTAGGTTGATAATTATTTCAGCAATCAGGATCAAAGATCACAAGCTGCCTCTTGAGCTTTATTCCTTTGAGCCTCATTACAGGATCAAAGAAAGACAGACTTGATCTTGGCTGATCAGGCATTCTAAGTTCACCAGTCAAGACCACTGATGAATAATCACAAAGTCAGCAATCAGGATGTAAGATAACTTATGATCAGTGATTAAAATCAGAGTTCAGTGATCAGGAATGCAATCAAAATCAAAGGTGAGTGATCAAGATCAAAGGTCATCATTCAGAATCAAAGGTAACACTTCATTGATCCTTTGATTCTATGTCCATAGGTGTGCTTTTGGGCCATATCCAGATAATAATGCATGTCTGGTAGGGAAAAAAAAATACATACTTGTGGACCAGGGTGATCCACTGAAGTGGACTAAGGACTGGAATTTAATTTAGGGCTTAAATGAAAGGGGCCTTCATGGAGGAATACGTACACGCTGAGTTTCCTTCTAGTTGTCTTTTAGTTTGAATCCCCTCTCATAGAACATCCATTAACAGAGTTTTCTTTGACAATAAAACACTGCCAAGGACATGACAAAAACCTTTCAAACATACTGCTGTACTTTAAAAAGACCTTGAGTTGATTGCTTTGTACATTTCTGGCTCAGTTTTTTTTTTCTTTTTCTTATTCAGAGAACATTTTTCAATGATTGTTGGTTTATTTTGTGTAAATGAATGTTCTGCATTTTCTGCTTTTTTTGTACATACATTTAATTCAAGTCAGTTTGCCACATTCCACACACAGTAGAAACAGACGTTTGATGCTGTAATAAATCCAGTTTATGACACAAACCTTACTGACAGCAACATTTTTGCACAGAAATGCACTAATGTACTGCAGAAATAAAACCTTGCATTATGTTTCAGAGCAATTACAAAATAAAACTCAAACAAGAGTAATTAGAGATTTCTGACATCCACCAGTCCAGAGCTGGATCACCTCCAAAATTCAGTGGACTCTTCCATGCCCTAATATCTATCTGTGGTGCAAATGTGGTGAGAATCTATGAAGTAGTTTTGAAATAATCCTTAAAAGCCTATAAAGTGAAATCCTGAGCCAGAATCGGGATGAATCCTGAGCCATGAAGAATTTGGATCTGGATCCGGATGCAGATCACCTCCAAAATTCAGTGGAGTCTTCCATGCCCTAATATCTATCTGTGGTGCAAATTTGGCAAGAATCTGTGAAGTATTTTTGAAGTAATCCTTCAAAGCCTATAAGAGAAATCTTGATCCAGACTCGGGATTCAAATCACCTCTAACATTTAATGGAGTCTTACATGGCCTAATATCTATCTGTGGTGAAAATTGTGTCAAAATCTGTGCAGTAGTTTTGACATAATCCTGCTAACAGACCAATAAATATATGAGGTCTATTAGAAAAGTATCCGACCTTATTATTTTTTTCAAAAACCATATGAATTTGAATCACGTGTGATTACATCAAACATGCTTGAACCCTCGTGGGCATGCAAGAGTTTTTTCACGCCTGTCGGTTACGTCATTCGCCTGTGGGCAGTCTTTGAGTGAGGAGTCGCCCACCCTCTCGTCGTTTTTTCATTGTTTAGGAATGGCTCAGAGACTGCTGCTTTGTTTGATCAAAATTTTTTCAAAACTGTAAGGCACAACTGAGTGGACACCATTCGATAAATTCAGCCTGGTTTTCGGTAAAAATTTTAACGGCTGATGAGAGATTTTGGTCTGGTAGTGTCGCCGTAAGGACGGGCCACGGTGCCTGACGGTGATCTGCGCTTCGAGGCGGCAGCGTCTCACCGTTTCAAGTTGAAAACTTTCACATTTCAGGCTCTGTTGATCCAGGAAGTCGTCAGAGAACAGAGAACTTTCAGAAGAAGTCAGCATGAGGAGTTTATTCGTACATTCCATTGTTAACGGACATTTTGTAATGAAAGAACGTGCGGGCAGAGTCGCATGTCGGGCCGGACCCGACCGCGGGGGTCGCGATAGGAAAAACGCGCACAAATTTGCGCGCACGTCTTTCATTAAAAAATGTCCTTAAACAGTGGAATGTCCGCATGAAGTCCTCATGCCGGCCTCTTCTGAATCCTCTCTGTTCTCTCACGACGTCCTGGGTGAATTAAGCCTTAAATTAAGATGTTTTCAGGTCGAAACAGGCCGACGACGGCGCCTGGAAGCGCTGCACAACGTCCTGCTCTGTGGGAAGTCCTTACACCGACAGAAACACCCCATAACCTCTCATCAGCCGTTAAACTTTTCACCGAAAACCAGCTTAATTTCTCGAATAGTGTCTACTCGGATATTCCTCACAGCTCCAGAAAAAATGTTGATAAAGCAACGCGCGCTGTCTCGAGCAGCGTGTGAAACAAAGGAATTCAGCCGAGAGGGCGGGACCACATCTTACTCAAGGCCTGCCCACAGGGAAATGACATCACCGACACGCGTGAAAAAACTCACGCATATGCACGAGGGTTCAAGCATGATTGGTGTAATCGCACGTCATTCAAATCCATATAGTTAAAAAAAAAATAAAAGGGTCGGTTTATTATCTAATAGACCTCGTATAAAGAAATGCTGATCATTTTATTACATTCTTGGCGGATGTCATAACATGATTATATCAAAACACAACCCTGCAGAAATAAATTTGTATACATTTAGCCACAAAGGAAAAGGAGAGTGTGAGAGGTGGTCAGGCAAGGTACAGAGTAAATTTAATGTAGTATGTATCATGTTCCTAAACATTTTAATTTTCCAGTGAGTGTACTCAGTCTAGCCAATGCTAATGCAACACAAGTGAAAGATTTATAGCACATTTTCACATTTTGTCTTTTTGTGACACCTTAAAGCCTTGGTTCCACCGATTAATAAGCCATGAATAATGAGCCACGCATAGGTGTGTCAGTGATTATTCAAAGAATGATCCACGTTTTAAGCCGTCACGTATCCGCCATGAAGATGCCTCTATGTGCCTTTCTGTACCTCACATGTGCCACGTATCAGTCTCTAGTGAGCCACGACTGACCTGTCATTTGAGCCCCATCCAGCCTTGACTGGCTCATGTCGCCGCATATGATCCGTATCGTGCCATGTTAATGCGATGTTGGTGCACATTTAGGCATGAGTTTGGTCCAAACCTCCAGTCCTCCCACACTTGGTCCCTTTAAAGTGTGGGTTTTCAATTCACAGCATCCATTCAAGATGTAACATTTTTTAAACGCAGTCCAAAAATAGACGCTCCAGTCCAGTACAGTCTGGCCGGTGTGTGCATCTGTGCACCAGGCTGGTGTTCACCTGTGTTCCAGACTCACTAAATGCACCAGACCAGCTAGAACCGAACCACGGGTTCCTAGACAGTCGCCTCTGCACTGCATCTGATTGGCTTTATTTCTCCAGCGGCTTACAGTCATTTTGACACCCTGATCCAACTTTTAACTTTGTGTTCATCCGTTATTGACTGCAATAACGGCTGCTGCATCGAACCACACAGCAGCGCTGAAGAAAAAAAAAAAACATTGCACAGATAAACAATGACAATCACACAAAAACAGACAACAGCCGAGACTTGAATGTGTCCAGTGTTCAGACAGACAGCCCGGAAGGCCACCCTTGGCGCCATCAACAGCCTTATGTGTCCATAATGGGGGGAAGCGGGGCTCCCAGTCCTGAATCAGTCCACCAGAGTCTCAAGGTCCCACAGTCAACATCTCAGGACTGGGAGGAGACAGAGAGGCGGGGAAGACAAGGAAGTGAGGCATCAGAAGTGTTCTTCTGAGGAGGATTTTATCCCAGTGGCCTTGAAGAGCAGCTGGTGTTTGGGAACCAAATAGATATCCAGATTAGCAGACACCTGAAAGATTCCACAGTCTGAAACAGAGTGGCTTCCAATACATCTGAATAGAGAAGAGGAGATGTGGTCATTACTGATGATCAAAGGGGTTTTCCAGTGCAGCCATTCTCCCCGAGATGGATTCCAACGTGCGGTTAACACCCGCCGACTGAGCTGACACTACCCTTCAAATCGAATCACTCATGTGGGGCAGCCTGGACGGGCCAATTAGTGCCGCTTCTACCTTCTTAATTTTCTGGTAAACCAGTGCTATGGCCGCTCCACACAGCAGAAACCCAGTCACCACAGCTCCAAATAAATAGACATCTTCAACGTCCTCCACAGACAACGTGTACAGGCACATGACTTGCCACTTCTTCCAACTATCCATCACGTACCCCGCCACATGTGTCCCGGCAGGACAGGTCGGGTCCTCTGCTCCCGAGTGTCTTGTAGAAAAAATAGTGTCAATTGCGCTCAGAGACCACTTGATCAGATCCATTTTTGCCATTTTCCAGAAGAGCAGAGCTGGCAGCCTCACAGACAACACGCTACAGAAGCAGTAAAGATAAAGAGGGAGGAGGGAGGAAAAATGTGACCGTCTCGACTGAGAGCAAGAAGGCAATCTTGTGACCTGGATTTTACCTGGATCTGGATTCCACAACACAATGCAATAGTTGCATGCTGATCCACAGTGGGCCAACTGATCAAGATGTTGCAGTCTGATATTTACCTCACAGGCTGCAACAAAATAGTGTCTTCCTGATCTTGGTTTTACATTGTGATGTTGTATCTGTGAAGTAGTTTTGACATAATCCTTAAAAGTCTACAAAGTAAAATCCTGATCCAGAATACAGATCCAGATCCAGATGACCTCCAAAATACAATGGCGTCTTCCAAGACCTAACACCAATGTGTGGTGAAAATTTGGTGAAAATCCATTTAGTAGTTTTGACGTAATCCTCAAACTCTGACAAAGTGAAGCCTACAAATTGAAATCCTGATACTAAATTGCCTCCATTTGCACTTCACACCTCATCTGTGTTATAAAGGTTGGTCCAGTATAAAGTCTGTTACTTTCTGACACTTTTTGAAGCTTGAGTTTTCGTAAACACCTTCTGAAATATTGAGTATCCATCCATCCATCCATTTTCTTCCGCTTTATCCAGAGTCGGATCGCGGGGGCAGCAGTTCAAGCAAAGCCACCCAGACCTCCCGATCCACACACACATCCCCCAGCTCCTCTGGGGGAACCCCAAGGCGTTCCCAAGCCAGCCGAGAGATGTAGTCCCTCCAGCGTGTCCTGGGTCTTCCCCGGGTCCTCCTCCCAGTGGGACGTGCGCGGAACACCTCTCCAGCGAGGCATCCAGGGGGCATCCGGAAAAGATGCCCGAGCCACCTCAACTGACTCCTTTCGACGTGGAGGAGCAGCGGCTCGACTCCGAGCTCCTCCCGAGTGACCGAGCTCCTCACCCTATCTCTAAGGGAGCACCCAGCCACCCTGCGGAGGAAACTCATCTCGGCCGCTTGTACTCGCGATCTCGTTCTTTCGGTCATGAGCCAAATCTCATGACCATAGGTGAGGATTGGAACGTAGATTGATCGGTAAATCGGGAGCTTTGCCCCCCTACTCAGCTCTCTCTTCACCACGATGGTCCGACACAGCGACCGCATCACTGCAGATGCTGCACCGATCCGTCTATCGATCTCACGCTCCATCCGTCCCTCACTCGTGAACAAGACCCCGAGATACTTAAACTCCTCCACTTGAGGCAAGGACACTCCACCGACCTGAAGAGGGCAAAGCACCTTTTTCCGGTCGAGAACCAGGTATTGATTTTCATCCCGGATGCTTCACACTCGGCTGCAAACCGCCCCAGTGCACGCTGAAGGTCCTGATTTGATGAAGCCAACAGAACCACATCGTCTGCAAACAGCAGAGACGAGATTCTGTGGTTCCCAAACCAGACCCCCTCTACACCCTGGCTGCGCCTAGAAATTCTGTCCATAAAAATAATGAATAGAACCGGTGACAAAGGGCAGCCCTGGTGGAGGCCAACGTGCACTGGAAACAGGTTTGACTTACTACCGGCAATGTGAAACAAGCTCCTGCTGTGGTTGTACAGGGACCGGATAGCCCTTAACAAAGGACCCCGGACCCCATACTCCCAGAGCACTCCCCACAGGGTGCCCCGAGGGACACGGTCGAATGCCTTTTTCAGATCCACAAAACACATGTGGACTGGTTGGGCAAACTCCCATGAACCCTCGAGCACCCGATGGAGCGTGTAGAGCTGGTCCAGTGTGCCGCAACCAGGACGAAAACCACACTGCTCCTCCTGTATCCGAGGTTCGACCATTGGTCGAATTCTCCTCTCCAGTACTCTGGAATAGACCTTACCGGGGAGGCTGAGTGTGATCCCCCTATAGTTGGAACACACCCTCCGGTCCCCCTTCTTAAACAGAGGGACCACCACCCCGGTCTGCCAATCCAGAGACACTGTCCCCGATCGCCACGCGATGTTGCAGAGGCGTGTCAGCCAAGACAGCTCCACAACATCCAGAGACTTAAGGTACTCAGGATGGATTTCATCCACCCCAGGAGCTTTGCCACCGAGGAGCTTTCTAACCACCTCGTTGACTTCGGCCTGGGTAATGGATGAGTCCGCCTCTGAGTCCCCAGTCTCTTCTTCCTCTTCGGAAGACGTGACGATGGGATTGAGGAGATCCTTGAAGTACTCCTTCCACCGCTCGACAACATCCCCAGTCAAGGTCAACAATATTGAGTATGCAGTAGTAAAAAATAGTGTCTGTCCCTCATTAAGCACGGCATGAAATCTGAAGAATTCAGCTCTGTTTCTCTTTGCAGGGATCTTTAGTAACCTCGTGCACTTTATCAATGTCAGTGATGCAGGTGTCTCACTTCATAGATCCCCGTGCATTTCTAGACCACAGTTTGAGGTTTAAAAGCACACGTGAAACCCACTCGGGGTTTACACTTGATTGGCTCTGTAAGCAGAGTGTCCGCTAGAGTTTATAGTGACCCTGCTGTACTGCAACGGCCCCCAGCTAAAGCCCAGAGGGACACACTTACTCTCAGCATCACAAACCTCCCTCTGGCTTCTATCGACCTCCTCAGAGTGTGCACGCTTGATGCTTTTCCTTGCACCTGTTTGCTTTGGCCTGTTTGCTGTGGTTTGTTGGTTATAGAGCAGCCTGTGATAAACGGTTGAGTTTGATTCCCCCGAGATAAGGAGGTAACCCCAGTTTGCCTGCATGATATTGCAGATGTGTTTACTGCAGATTTATAACATCCAGTAAAGAAATGAGCTATAAAATTCCAGATAAGACTGGAGTAGATATAACTGTTGCAGTGTTTTGTTGTTAATGTTGATCAGAATCAAAATCATATTTATTGCCAAATAAGGTCTTACATACAAGGAATTTGATCTGGTGTCATTGGTGCATAAACAACAATAAAAAGAAAAGAAAAAATACTTCTGTAAGAAGTTAAGGTGTTAAATAGACAAAATGGGTAAAACTATGTTCACTGTCAAGTAAATATACACTGTAAAAAAAAGAAATTCCCTTGTTTTTACAGGAAAATTCTGGCAGTTGTGGTTACCAGGAGAATTCTGTAAAAATTTCAGTGAACATGTTTTACATAAAATATGTAAATTTTATAGTGTAAACGTGTTGTTTTTTGGCGATTTAGAAGATAAAATCTCTGCAAACCAGTCACCTTATGTTTAATTATCCTCAAAATATAGTTAAAACACACACGTCACCTCTTTTTTCAAACCTTTAATTATTAGTATTTTACTGTATTTGTGGAAAATTCTCATCTGTAAAATCTGACTGTGTACAGTTTTTGGTATTATGGTTTTTCTGTGTTTAAACTACGGTCATTTGTAAATTCTACAATGGTATATGATTATTTTAACATATTTGTACTGTTAAATTTTGTTTTGTTTTGTTCCACATTTTACACATTACTGCTGAATTAGACATTACTCAGTTGTTTTTCTTTATACAGTTTTTTTTTTCGTGATTTCATAGGATTTCATCGTTAATTTCACAGACTTTGTTTTAACAGTGTAACATAGTGGAATGGGGCTGTGCAAAGGCATGCAGATGTACAGTACGTTTCAGTGCAGGGATGATCAATCTGTATTTTGTGAGAGTGGGGGCAGGGGGGCAGGGTAAGTGAGGGTCTCTGGCATTATTTGTACTTTGTACTTATACTTGATAATGCTCCTTTGCTTTTTCTTCTATGGCAGGAGGCTATTGAAAAAGCGCATTCTTGTCATCGTTTCATACGTGAGGCAGCCTGCTGAATAAAAAAACGTTTCACATCAAACCCACTTCATGCGTTTCTGTGTTCTCGTCTGGCAAGCAGCAGAAGTGGCCTCTATTCTTCCTGTCATTCAGAACCAAAGAGAATAAATTCATTGCAGGACGATTGTGCTGCTCGTCCTCTTTCAGGGCCTCTTCCTCCAAAATCACCATCTTTTCTTCACATACACTGCGTGTTGTATGTTTCCTGTCAGTGTTACTGCTGATTGTTGAAATTAATTTTTTAAAGGAATAGCCAGCGTTCACACACAGGCTGTGCATCATCCTGACCAAGTTGTTATTATGAAGTATAGTTCATGATGATGGGGACAGCTTGAGTTTTTTTATTGATTCCTAGGCTTTGAAAAAGCCTGGTGCATGTATCCTTTAAGCTGCAGTGAATGAATGAATGAATGAATGAATGAATGAATGAATGAATGAGTCAGTTCCACACAGGTTGTTTGTACAGTAACTCAAAAACAACAACATCACACTCTCTGCCAACACTAGTTTCCAATTCCACAAATTTTTACCTTGGAAAAAATTTCAAGGTCAAGGTCTTGTTTGAAGTGGCTTTTTATAAGATTAGATCATACTAGACAGAACTTTATTGATCCCTTGGGAAGGCACCCTCAGAGAAATTGGGGAGCTAAAATATAAAGCAAAACATACATCAAAAGGGCATTTCAATGTTAAAATCAAATATCCGCTAAATAGGAAATATGGATCAGATGCAGTTCAAACTTAGTCTATTCACTGAGAGCACCAGTTTGCACCTCATGGTCACAAATGAGAGTGATTGAGGCACTTTTGATTGAGATGTAATGCAAAATGGACACCAGTTGGGCTTTTCAATATTAAATTCAAATATCAACAAAAACTATAATCCGGATCAGATCTGGATCAAACTTTGTGAGGTGATAGCGAGTGCTAGTCTGTACCTCACTTTCAAATATGAGAGTGATTGGGGCACGTTTGATTAAGATACACATCCAAATGGGCTTTTCAATTTAAATTTAAATGTCCACAAAATCCAAAATCCTGAACAGATCCAAATCAAACTTTGTCACGTGATAGTGAGTGCCAGTCTGCACATCACCTTCAAATATGAGAGTGATTGGGACACATTCAATTGAGATATAATGTAGGATATACATTAAATGGGGGTTTCAATGTTAAATTTAAATGGCCACAAAATCTGTAATCTAGATCAGATATGGATCGAACTTCGTCAACTTATAACGGATAACATCCTACACAAAGCCTTCAAATATGAATGAAATTTGATCTTTTTTGACAGTTATGAATTTTTGATAATTCATTCAATGTTAAAGGATAGGGATTTTTCCAGTTTTCCAAGATTTGTCCTGACTTTGCCCTTTGATCTGTGACCTTGAAAATTGAATCAGTTCTTACCTATCAGGATATGAATCTTCAATAAAAAAAATCATAATGATATATGAAACTTTTTGGGCTCCATGCTCATCACAAACAGACAAATAACTGACAAATAACTACTTCCTGGAATGACACTTCGTGGACTGACAGACAAGATCTCATGGAATTACACGGGAATACAATTGCAACTTCACACTGAAACAGGAAGCGCCAAATTTTGAGTCCACAGTAAAGCAGGAAATGTCAAATGTTGAACACTTCCTGGCATGGGTCGAGCTAGAGTGGAGGCCAGGGTTGCACTGGGCTCCCCTGAAATCTGATTGGACATACATGATTGACATGTCACAGCACCACACATCTGGTTGGAAAGAGCTGCATTTTGAAATCAGTGACACATATTGACTGCTAGGGCCCTCCAGTACAGTAGCTGGTGCTGTGTACCACAAAAAGTTCTAATGCACCTTAGTAGAAGAAGAAAAATGTTTGACCCACAGACTCCAAATGACACCAAAGTTATATGGTGAGTAAATGACTATATTTTGTGCCAGAAATGAGGTCCAGGTTGTTAAAAGTGGCATTTCTCCTTTAATTTGGGTTGCCTTATATATGCGTGTTTTTCCAGTGATTTTTAAATGAGTAGGCAGCTGTTGATTCATGAAATATAACATGAAGAATTAGGATTAGGGTTAGCATTTAGGCACTTCTGCTCTCAACGTATGTGTGGTTTTAAAGATGTAGTTTTTTACATTTCCAAAGCAACAGTCTGGTGGCCACCACTGGTTGTGAATATTTATTCATCATTTACAACCCCAATTCCAATGAAGTTGGGACATTGTGTAAAATGTACATAAAAACAGAATACAATGATTTGCAAATCCTCTTCAACCTATATTCAGTTGAATACACCACAAACACAATATATTTAATGTTCAAACTGATAAACTTTATTGTTTTTGTGCAAATATTTACTCATTTTGAAACGGATGCCTGCAACACATTTCAAAAAAGCTCTGACAGTGGTATGTTTACCTTTCCTTCTAACAACACTCAATAAGTGTTTGGGAACTGAGGACACTAATTGTTCAACCTGTGTAGGTGGAATTCTTTCCCATATTTGCTTGTCAGGATGTGAGGTTTTGTCTTGTTTTATTTTCATATTTTGGTCAATTTTTGTATTGTTCAGTTGTTTTTCTTGCTGGGGTTTTCCTGCTTGGGTTTATCTGTCCCTGTCCCTCTTGTCTGTCTCTCCTGTCGCTTGGTAGTGGGTGGTTTCCTGTCTCTGGTCACACCCTCATTCTGGTGCGTTCCAGGCACGCCTGCTCCCAATCTGCACCTCATCACCTGGGTGTACTTAAGCCCCTCATTTTGCCCTGCTCCCTCGCCAGATTGATGTGCCTTCTCTTGAGCTCTGTTTTTGTGTATTCCTGACCTGCTTCCCTCTCATGTGTTATGACCACCTGTCTGTATTATCAACCATGCCTAAGCCTGATGTTCCATGTACTTCTGCTCTTGTTGGACTGCCTTTTTGTGTGCTGGACCCCGTTTACTGCTTCAGTAAACTGCTTTTACTCACAGAGCTCTGTTGTCGAGTCCTGCATTTGTGTCCAGCCTTTCTGTGGAACCAGACCTGATCTTGATTGATGTACAACTTCAGTTGTTCAACAGTACGGGGTCTCCGTTGTCGTATTTTGTGCTTCATAATGCGCCACACATTTTCAATGGATGACAAGTCTGGACTGCAAGCATGCCAGTCTAGTGACCACATTGTTTTACTACGAAGCCACGCTGTTGTAAAACGTGCAGAATGTGGCTTGGCATTGTCTTGCTGAAATAAGCAGGGACGTCCCTGAAAAAGACGTTGTTTGGATGGTAGCATGTGTTGCTCCAAAACCTGGATGTACCTTTCAGCATTGATGGTGCCATCACAGATGTGTAAGTTGCCCATGCCATGGGCACTAATACACCCCCATACCATCACAGATGCTGGCTTTTGAACTTTGCACTGGTAACAATCGGGATGGTCTTTTTCCTCTTTTGTCCAGAGGACACGATGTCCATGATTTCCAAAAATAATTGAAATGTGGACTCATCAGACCACAGCACACTTTTCCACTTTGCGTCTGTCCATTTCAAATGACCTTGGGCTCAGAGAAGGCGGCAGTGTTTCTGGATGTTGCTGATGTATGGCTTTCACTTTGCATGGTAGAGTTTTAACTTGCACTTGTAGATGTAGCGACGAACTGTGTTAACTGACAATGGTTTTCTGAAGTGTTACTGAGCCCACGTGGTAAGATCCTTTACACAATGATGCCGGTTTTTAATGTCGTGCTGCCTGAGGGATCGAAGGTCATGTGCATTCAATGTTGGTTTTCAGCCTTGCCACTTACGTGTAGAAAGTTCTCCAGATTGTCTGAATCGTCTGATATTATGTTGCTGGAATGTAAGTCAGCCAAGGACAAAGTGATCTAATATGGAGGATAATTGGATAAATGATAAGGTCATATACAGAAGTGGGATGAAGTCACTGTTAGCTTGTAAACAATTGGTGGTCATTATGACTTGAGACTTGACTTGGGGCTTGCTGATTCATGACTTGAGAGTGACGTCATGGTGACTTTGCCCCACCCCTGGTCATATACCAAGGTCAAAATACTGCCCCAATGCCTAAATGTCTATATAATAAGAGTCTAGCGTGTGTGTGTGTGTGTGTGTGTGTGTGTGTGTGTGTGTGTGTGTGTGTGTGTGTGTGTGTGTGTGTGTGTGTGTGTGTGTGTGTGTGTGTGTGTGTGTGTGTGTGTGTCCCTCTCCTGTCCAAACGGCAGCTCAGAATTGAGTCAAATTTGGCACACCTATACTTTGACATGCGGGGAGTGACATAAGCTACTGGCGTCCTAGTGGGACTTGCAGTGTCATCCAACAGCTGCACCATAATATCACTGGTGCTGAAAATGAGCTTTCTCCTGTTGAGGCAGCTTTAGTCACGCCTTACTTGTTCTCTGGAATCCGGAATAGGTGGGAGGTGATAGCTTTGTTAGCTTCCCTTTGAGGAACAAAATAGATGTGGCTTTCCTCCAAGAGACTCACCTAACAGTAACCGAACATGAAAAACTTTAGAGAAGGAGATTTAACCAGTCCTCCTCCTCCTGTAGTCGGGGCTCTAAAAGAGGGGTGGCTACATTATTTGTTAGTAAATTAAACTTCGAGGGTTTATATGAAAAGTAGGACACAGATGGAAGATTTGTACTGATCTGGGGAAACCTGCAGGGTGTCTTGGTTACCTTTTTGAATATTTACGCCCCTCCGGGATCTGAGTGGAAACTCTATAAATGTATTTTTGATTTGTTGATCTCAGAGGTGCAGGGCATCTTTATTTGTGGAAGAGACTTTAATGTTTTAGACTTAATGCAACTGTAGATACATCAAAACCTCATCGCTCTAAGGAGAAGAAAATGGCCAAAAATATAAAGTTAATGATGGGGGAGCTCAGTCTATGTGACATATGGAGAGATCCAACAAAGAGGGACTATACTTTTTTCTTAACCACACTATGTATACTCTAGGATTGATTATTTTTTTATGTTTCAAAAAGATTTATATAGCGTAATAAATTGCAGTATCGTGAGCATAGACCTATCAGACGATGCACCAATTTTTATTTATATTTTATTATAAATTATATTTATTTATATTAATATTTATTTTTATGAATCTGAGATTTGGCTTTGAAAAGAAAAACCCTATTTGGAGGCTAAATATCGGGATTCTAAATCAAATAAGGGATCAAATTAAGACAGATATTAGATTGATGATGATGATGAAGTTTTCATTTCAGTTTGGGGGAGGTGATGGTCTAGTGGTTAAGGTGTTGGGCTTGAGACCAGAAGATCCTCAGTTCAAATGCCTGCCTGACTGGAAAATCACTAAGGGCCCTTGGGCAAGGTCTTTAATCCCCTATTGCTCCCGGTGTGTAGTGAGCACCTTGTATGGCAGCACCCTGACATCAGGGTGAATGTGAGGCATAACTGTAAAGCGCTTTGAGCGTCTGATGCAGATGGAAAAGCGCTATATAAAATGCACTCCATAGTCTCTTAATCAAACCCACCCCAGGGCAGGTAATCGGCTAGTAGGGTGTATTTAAAATAGCTATCAAGGAATTGCTTAATGATACACCTATTATTAATACTAAACACCAATAAAGAAGTTATACATCACCATCCTATTGGTCAAATGACCTTTTACCTTAGGAGACGTTGAAAGGTTGAACTCATTTAGAATGACTATTTTGAAGAGACCTATAGCAACTATTAAACTATTACCTTTCTATTGGTCACAAACCCTTTGACTCTGAGTGGCCTTGAAAAGTCAAAATCAAGGTCAGAACTGTTTCACTCAAACTTTCTGGAGCCAATACAGATTCAACATTTAGGAAGGGTTATGTGTTAGTCAAGGATAAAGTTGTTCCAATTTTTTTGACAGAATTACTCATATGTCATGCAACTGATTAACAAATAATTTACATGAATTGTTCTCAGACATGTTGTGCACTCTGAGTGATCTAGTTTTTTCTCAAAATACAAATTATATTTTCGAAAGTGAAAAGGAAAGAATTTCTGGCCTTGCAGTATGTTGAATGTGAGATAGGGCATGAATAAGTTTTTCCTGCTGTGTCGCTGTAAGACGACACTAGCGAGACTTTTCCAGGCGTGTGATTCTGTCCCTGCAGCTCCAGTGCTGCTGAGTGATCCGGTGTTACTGTAGCAGAGCCCAGTTAGGAAATAACAGCTGTTTGCTTCATACAGGTATCCGGAACACAGCTGGAACCAGGACGGCCAACAGCAATGGGAGTGATACACAGAAAAGCGTTTTCAAGATTTAAATAATAGCTGAAGGTTCAACATCAACATCAATTACAAGAATTCAAAAGTATAACATGATCCTATCACAACAGTGACTCAGTTCAAGATTTTTGTAACAGAGATGTTTGTAACAGAGAACTAATTAAAATTTTAGAATGCTACATTTGCATTGTTGCATGCAGTGTTGGCAGTTTTCTCTAAATGGCTGCCAGAAACTCAGTCATTAGTTGCACTTTTTTAAATCTGAAAGTGATGCCCATTGTCCCACAATTTTCTGTGTGCACATGCACTGCATAAGTCAGGGTGAATGACACCAAATCCCAGCGCTGTAATTTGGGTCTTTAAAATGGCGGGTGACGCCACATGGGGCTTGATTATTCATTAAAGGGTCTGTCTTGATTGTCTAGAGTGTAGTCTAAAGATGGCATGGCACAATCCTTTGAGGGTAAATCTAACTCTGTGTGCAAAGCAAGGCACAGGCAGCAAAGAGGTCATATTTACTCCAAAGGTTTCCAAGCGACTTACAAGTGAAGAATCACAATCAAGGTATAGTTCAAAGGGGGGGGTGCATGTCATCATAAAATAAAGATACTTATGTCGCTTACATGAACGAGCGAAGGTCTTCAGCATCTCACCATGTCATTTAGGTCCTTCTGACTTTTTGTTCAGTGAATGCTTCTGGGGAGCATTAGCATGGCTAAAAACCTTCATCTTCTGGGGGGCAAAGCCCCCTTCCCAACTATGGCCCTCTTAACCTCTGCCATTGTAAGCATTTTTCTTTATTTGCATCTCACATGCCTGGAAAGTCCTAACCATCTCATTTAGGTCCTTCACACTTTATTTTCAGTGAATGCATCTGGGCAGCATTAGCATTCGCTAAAAAAAAGCATCAACTCTGTACTGAATTCCCGCGAGATTTCCTCTATTCACGCAAGATCTCCTCTTTCTCTTTTTTTAATTTTCTTTTCTTTGATTTAAAAAATGAGACAAACAAAAAAGTATACAAAAACCTTACAGGGGATGAAGATAGCAGCGCAAAAACAACATAATGAAAAGCAGCTTGATATGCTCTGCTATAGCTCTAAGAAGTATTCAACATTTGACATTTCCCGTTTCACTGTGGGCTCACAATTTGGCACTTCCTGTTTCAGTGTCAACTTACCACTGAATTCCCATGAGACCCCACGAGATCTCATCTATTGTCAATCTAGCAAGTGACGAGTCAGGAAGTGTTCAACATTTGACATTTTCTGTTTCACTGTGGACCCAAAAGTTGACACTTCCTGCTTCGGGCTCCCTGTACCATGAGCTCATACTATCTTTACCATTTAAAAGAGATGGCAGAGGTGGTGGCCAGTTAGTTAATCATTGTGGAAGGTTCCCTGTTCAAACCCCATTCCTGCTACATTTCTCCATGTAATGTGGCGTTGCATCAGGAAGGGCATCCGGCGTAAAGCTTGTGCCAGTTCAACATGCAGACCCACCTTGGATCTGCTGTGGTGGCCCAGAGTGCAAACAAGGGAACAACCCTCCAGAGATGGGAGTGGGTGTTTTCTTCTGCAGGCCTCCCGTCTTGTGCACCAGCTTGGACTCCCAAAATCTCCCAAAATTTCCTGTATAATTTCCTGAATTGTCAATTGTGTTGATAGCATGGCCAAAGCAAAGGGTCTGGTCTGCTTAAGGTTTCTTCCTCAAATCATCAGAGGGAGGTTTTTCCTTACCACTGTCGCCTGTGTGCTTGTTCTAGGGGTTGGTAAGGTTAGGCCTTACTTGTGTGAAGCGCCTTGGGGCAACTTTGTTGTGGTTTGGTGCTATATAAATGAAAATAATTTGAAAATTTAAACAAATTGGAACAGCCAAATGGACTTACTTTACCATTTAAAAGAAATACAAATGGATTTCCCAAATGAAGGAAACATGAATTATAGCAATCAGACTGTCATGACTACTGGTCATGGGTGATTTCAATGTGACCACTCACACTAACAGGGCTGGTGCTGAGGATTGCAACAGTCCTCATGGATATGGTATCCATGAGAAGAATGGTTTAATACTCCTTCACTTTGCACAAAGCATGCTGGGAGATATCTGCACTTGTTCAGGTAGGCAGATGAAAAGTAGGGCTTTTGTTTTCATGTGATATATGAATACGTGTAGATCATCAGAGGGTCCTGGTGGCCACAAAGCCTGCTGTTGCATGTTGACAAAAAAACACAAATCACAATTCCATTCAGTATATTTATATTTTGACAAATCACAACATATGTCGCTCCAAGGTGCTTCCACACTACACAACGAGGGTTGTTGTTGTTTCCCATTATTTCTTTACATTTCAATATAAAGACAGCACATCATAGTGTTCAGGCAGTGAGGAAAATTGTGTTCTAAATCTAATATTATTATATTTAGAAATTACTAGATTGGGCAAAAAAAAAAAAAATGAACTTGGGCACGAGTTCAAAATCTGGATTTGTTTCTCACGGGTGCAGTGCAGCGTATGTGAATCTGCATTTCATATATATTACAACTCTTCAGCTGATGTTGACTTTAGAGCGAAACTGCTGATTTTCTGCTCGTATAGATTCCCTATGGAGAAACAGCAACGTGAAGGACATATAGTGAGGACGTTTCATTTACAGACATTCAGTTTGACAGTTGTGTGGTGTGACTGGAAGCAGATTGAACAAACTGTCATCTACAACACTCAGCGGTACACTGTTAAGCTTTCAGTTGTTTCTACAATGAAATATCAGGCGAGTGTAGTTTTTGGCCAGAGGTGAAGACCAGGAAACCAGAGGTCTGTCTGAGCAAATTCCCACAGGCTCTCACACATTATTTTCATGCTGTTTGTCTGTGGGTTCAGGCAAATTTGTTTTTATGCAATATGAATCATCTATTATCTACTTTTTTTAAATACATTTTCAAATGCAAAGTGCAAAAATCATGAAAAATGTCCACCAAATTTACCCAAAGTCTTCAGGGTAACCCTTTACAGTTCCACGTTACAATAAGTACACATTTCTAAGCATTTGTAAGCTATGAATTACTGCTTTGTTCATCATTTGTAATGCACTGCTCATACTTTAATTCTCCTCAGTAGATCATTTGTAAACACAGTTATAGATGTTTTGTGCTCATCTAAGAGGTGTTAATAAATTGATTTTTATACCAAATAAATCATTCATTAACTATTTGTTATTTTTGTTGTTTATTGTTATTTTTTCAGTAATTAATTCACTAAGTGAGTGTGTTAATGCATCTTTTGCAAACAAAATATTGCAATTCATGACAAATTCAGAAGTTGTGAGTCATTAGTTAAGTGTATTGTCTGAAGTCTGTCTAAAAGTGAGGGTTTTCTGTGCTTTACGAAGCATTTACAATTGAGTTGTAAAGGTTAGTAGTTTTGAAAAGCATGCAGTCTTTGTATTCTTCAACGAAAAGGATAACATATCAAACAAAGTCCTACAAAATGTTAAAATATTTAGTGAGCAATTTTCTCAAAGACAGAATTAACTCATGTAAGTTAGACATATGTAATAACAGCAATTTAGAACCATATATGTATATTCATTGCAAGATTTAATGGTGAATGTAGTATGTAACTATAACCTACTCCTACTTGTATCTTTTTGGAAATATATTGGACAAGTCTTCCAAATGCACCATGACAGTGCTTTTTTACAGTTGTGCTAAATGTCTGTAAAATATATCTTAACACACTCACTATTAATCTAACTTTTTGCATTTATAAAGGCATGCATAAATCTAGGTGAGAAAGTTTGTTAATCATTAACTTACACATTGTAACTGATCTTATAAACCATAGACAATTCCTTAGCAAATGGCTAATAACTGAAATATTACTTCATTTAGAAATGATTGACACATCATTTAAAATTATGTCAATAAATGAATAAACACATTTTCGGTAGGCTTATTCACCATGTACAAAGTATTTATAACTGTATTTACAAATGAGTTAGTAATGAGAATTAATGTATGACCAATGCTTTACAAATGATGAACAAAGCTTCAACTAAAAGCTTACAACTACTTAACAAATGCTTCAAAGTGCATAGTTATTATAAAGTGACTAACTGACATTGGTTGATGCAGCAATACTCATTAACTAACACTTAATTAAGACTTAATGGTGGTCAGTATCTTTATCAAATATTAAATAATATATAAATGAATGCCTTCATTAACATGAACACCCTAAACAAATTATTATTAACAAAGTTCAGTCTTAATTCACTGTTACTTAATGTTTATGACTGCACTGACGAATGCAGAGCTCTGGAGCCCACAATTTTTTCATATATCATTACGAAATATTTTACTGAAAATTCATATCCTAATAGGCAAGAACTGATTCAATTTTCAAGGTCAAAGGTCAAAGTCAGGAAAAATCTTGGAAAATTGGAAAAATCTATCTTTAACATTGAATGATTTTTCAAAAATTCATAACTCTGTCAAAAAGATCACATTTCTTTCACTGTGGAGAGCCTTATGTAGGATGGTATCCTTGATCGACTGACAAAGTTTGATCCGGATCTGATACAGTTTACAGATTTTGTGGCCATTTAAATTTAACATTGAAAACCCCATTTAATATGCAGTTGTGCTCAAATGTTTATGTACCCTGTCAGAATATGTGGTATTTTGGATGTTTTTCAGAGAAAATGAATGATAACACAAAAACTTTTTTCACTCATAGTTAGTGGTTGGTGAAGCCATTTATTGTCAAACAACTGTGTTTACTCTTTTTAAATCATAATGACAACACAAACTACCCAAATGACCCTGATCAAACATTTACATACCCCTGTTCTTAATACAACCGCAATTCCAATAAAGTTGGGACATTGTTTAAAATGTAAATAAAAACAGAATACAATGGTTTGCAAATCCTCTTCAACCTATATTCAATTGAATACACCACAAAGACGAGATATTTAATGTTCAAACTAATAAACTTTATTGTTTTTGTGCAAATATTTGCTCATTTTGAAATGGATGCCTGCAACATGTTTCAAAAAAGCTGGGACAGTGGTATGTTTACCACTGCTGCTTGGATGGCAGCCTGTGTCGAACTCATGGCCTTCTTGCTGTGAGGCAACAGTGCTAACCACTAAGCTAAAACCACTGATATATTAAATATTGTTAGAATTGTTCATTTATCTTGTATTTCTTTTAATTGTTATTTGTACGCTTTTAGTTTTTATTTGTTTTTATGTATGGACCGCAATGGATATAAGTGGTTTCACTTTCATATGTCATCCATGTATTTTTAATATATAAACCTTGGTATGTGCTTTTGAATTTTACTTCATAAATTGAATCAATCAATCTCTTAAATATTGTGGAAGAACTATGTCAGACCTCAGCGACTCTATAGTTAGTTTGCATTACAGTTTGCCTTGTTCTGCTTTTGTTCTGCTTTTGGTTTATTTGATGTTATTTCCTGTAAGTTGTGCTTCTACGGTATGTTGACAAGACCATTTTTATATGTCACTGAAGATTTCTCAGATTTTAATACCCGTGTCACACATAGCCAGAATCACGCAAAGTGGCGTCATACTTATTAATTGGCGCACATCTGAAAAGTGTTGGATTTCAGTTCCAAAATGTTCTGACAGCCATATGTGGAAGGCCACACTGTTGGTCAAAATTGGCTGCGGTCGAGATGGGACACCTATCTGACGGTGGTCCATGTGTAATCTGACGACCATCTGACCGCAATTTACATATTCCGATGGCGGAAAAACAGGATCCGAAATTACTTGAATGCATATGGGGGAACCTCGAGATGGCTCGGGCAAGGCAAAGCCTGTTGGTATGACCTGAGGTGCCACATATAATAATGTCCACCCCTCTGGAGTGCAAAGGAACTGTTGGTATGTATGTGGCACGCTTCATCATGATAATAATTATGAATTATTATCATGTACAGTGAATGTGAACACCGGCTATCAAACCGAAAGCCCCGTGCGCTACTGTGCACACACTGCCGCAAATCTGAACAGGCTATTATATCCACAATAGACCTTACAGTACAGATATTTATCCATTCCTTCCCATGGGCGACGCAAATAATGTGAACTGTCGTCTCCATCATAACAAGGGCAGCTGCCCTTTTCTGTGGTGCGCAGTAATGTGTCATTGCAGGCAACAGGCTTGGAGCTGAACAGATCTCACGCTGTAATAAATGTTCACCTACTAACTCTGTAGGAGATATAACATTAAGCTTGTCCCAGGCCATTACACCATTAATAAACATGAATCTCACCTCCAACAGCGGTCCAGGTGTGTTTCACAGCGCGCACATGGACATGAAGCCGGGGCTGCTGCTTGTGGTTAAAATCCTCTCCTCCAAAAAGACATTACTTCCATGTGATAATCCAACCATTGCGGTGTCCAGAGGTGCGTTGTGTGCCTGAACTGGCCAAACATGAAAAAAGAAAGTTCCCTGGAAGGCGCTCCATCTGAGGGACTGCATGGCCCAATGCCAGCAAAATTTGGAGTGAAGCTGTCCAGTGGTCCGCGCGCGTGCTTAGTGGCCCATGCAGCATTATGCATACACACACACACACACACACACACACACACACACACTTGGCTGAGTAATAATTGCAGCCCTATGTGCATATGTGCACATGTCCCGTGTTTACCATCCAGACATTTGGAGATCAGGCAGTCTGTAGCGACTTTTATTTCTGACAGCAGTCTGTGTCATCTACATACGCTCTGGATGCAATCTGACGTGTGGACAAGGCAGTCTGTCTGCACTCCAACACTGCAGACAATATTTGCCGTATCGGGCATGCTTCTGGCACATTCTTGCGATGTGTGACTGGGGCTTAAGTTTCTGTATTCATCTTGTTTAATAAATGGTGAAGATTTGTCTCATCCTATGTATGGCTGACGCTGAGACTCGGAGCATTGCAATAATCCAATCTAGAAGAGATAAATGCATGAATCAATTTTCTGGTTTGCCGCAGTCCAGCATTAAGGGTCTTCAGTTGGTGCAAAATGCTGCTGCAGAAAGTAGTTTGACCATATTACACCCATTCTGGCATCCCTTCATTGGCTTCCTGTTTTTGCCAGATCGGATTTTAAGGTTCTGTTGCTGGTCTATAAAATTGTTCACGGACTGGCACCTCGTTACCTGGCTGACTTGGTCAAGCCCTACGTACCAGCTCAGGCCTTGCGTTCGCAAGGTGCTGGACTTTTGTGTGTTCCTAGGGTGAATAAGAAGTCTGTGGGGTATAGAGCTTTCTCTTACCATGCCCCTTCTCTGTGGAACGATCTCCGTGCGACTATAAGGCAGTCGGACTCGGTGGAGACTTTTAAATCAAGATTAAAGACCCACTTTTTTAGATTGTCTTATCATTAATATATTATGTTTTTATGTGTGGTTTGTATTTTTTTTTATTCTTTTATGTTTTTACTTTTTATTGTGCCTTTTTTTATTTTAATTAATTTTGTTCTCTTGTGAATTTGTGTTGTGTGAAGCGCCTTGAGGCAACTCTGTTGTGAGATGGCGCTATAGAAATTAATAAAATTGAACTGAAATTATTTTACCTTTGCACTGAAAACAAAGGAAAAATAAATAATGTACATTGATTGTACATGATCATAATTTGTCCAAATAACATCATTTTCTTAAATCATGTAAATCCAACTGACTCTTTTCCCAGTGTATATATATTGAGATGCATATTAAGAAGTGACAATAAACCTGATTCTGATTATTAAGTTCATATGTAACAGTGATTAAAAACAGACAATCAGGAATATGGCTTAGTAGTGAGCACTGATGCCTCACAACAAGAAGGTTGTTGTTGGGAAGGTGTCGTAGCACGGACCCACAACAGGGGGCGCAAATGAACGGACAATGAGTAAGCCAAAAGGTAACAATTTAATGTTGTGATAATACACAACGAAACGTGTCGTAATTTTCACAGTCAATAAACACCAGGTGACGTGTGGGCAGGCTCGAAGATAGAAGACGCCCGACGAGAGAGAAGGCTCGTCCCACACGGCTTCCACCACCAACGGTCTGAAGAACACCGGAGCCGCCAAGTCCCGAGTCCCCAGGTGGCCTCTGTCTTCGGCTGTCGACCCTGGTACTGCTGGCAGAAAGCAGAGATAAGATGTGTGAGTGTGAGTCCGCACACTCAGTAGTTCACAGTCCAGACACCGTTAGGAGGGAGCACCTCCACCTCCAAATCATACACACTCGTGCAGCTCCTGTTTGTCCCTCTTCTGGGTCTTCACAGGAATGCGACTGCACACAGAACAATGTTAGACAACGTATTAGTCAGCAGAGAGATTACCTTGGTACTGGTAGTCGATTTCTCGGCGGGGAGGTGGAGTTGCAGTCCGGCTTATATAGTGGTGTAGATGAGTGACAGCTGGAGTGATGAGTGACAGCTGTCACTTCCTCTGGGTCTGGCGCCCTCTCGTGCTTGGAGCCCGCACTCCAAGCAGGGCGCCCTCTGGTGGTAGTGGGCCAGCAGTACCTCCTCTTCAGCGGCCCACACAACAGTTGTGGGATTGCTTCCCACCCTTTCTGCGTGGAGTTTCAACCCAGTCTCATGGCAGTTCGTGGCATTACGAAAAGTACATTAATCTCAGGGATTGTAACAGGGACATGAAAATGGGGCGTTCTCATGACGGGGACACAATTTCATAAATAAGTCTTGAGCTTTGATTTGAAACGTGCTGGGTCTGAAATAGTTTATAAATCAGAATGTAGCTTGTTTAACAGTTTGGGGACAGCTATCGGAAAAGCACGATACCCCAAAGCTTGTATTTTGACCTCATAATGTCAAAATAAAGTTGAACAGTGCCTGACTTTAAGTGCAGAGAGTTAAATTTCAAACAGGTAAGACCTGGCAAGACCATTAATCACTTTAAAAACAAACAGTAAAATCTTAAAATCAATTTTACAACAAACTGGAAGACAGTGGAGTGAGTTAAGTACAGTAAAGCTCACATCTGGAAGTGTTCGTTAAAAGAGGCGCAGCAGCATTTTTGCACAAGCTGCACACTGTAATGTGCATGCATTTTGCAATTAGATTTGAGTAGACAGAACTTTATTAATCCCTTGGGAAGACTTCCCCAGGGAAACTGAGGTTCCAGCAGCATCGTATAGCAGCCCACAGGATAAGAAGCGCACAGAGTATCAAAAGTCAAAGTAAAAACTTGCAAATATAAATATAAATAACGGAATATGGTATTGGGGTTACAATGCTACAGCACTGTCACATTCTATCATCATGTTGTGTATGGCTGACTTTGCACACTGAGGTGATTTATTTTATTTTATTTATTTATTTATTTTTTACAAAACATGATGTTTCTGTGGTTGTTACTTTAAATGGGAAGGAGCTGCTGTTGTTTCCACCCCTCTCCCACAAACCCTCTGGAGTCCAACTGGACTTCACAGATGTCTGGAATTCAGGTTCGGGTTTTCACGCTTTGCGTAAACGATCAATAAAGCCTCATTTTGCACACAACGGCCACTTAACATTTTTGAACTGCAGAAACATTTATCCGTAGGTACAAATATTGCAACTGCAGCAACTAAACATGGTTGGATTAACTTAAACTGGAGAAATATAGGACCAAATTTATGATGTTGGATTAACTTGATGGAAAAAAGTTGTTGTAAAAAAAGTTGCAATAACTCCAGATGTTCTGAATATTGCATTGCCATGTTAATTTTTAGAGTTCAAGTGATGGTTCGGAGGCATATTGTTTGGTGTTCTGTCTGTCCAACTGATGTCATGTCTGACTCTCACTGTGCCCTCTCTATTGTTCGTATCTTCATTCATTCATTTCTTGATGCATTTGTAGTGTTTATGTGAAATAATATTGTTTTATTTTTCTTTTTTATATGTTGAGCCATTCTTGTGATTAGGGTTTATAAGGCTTGGTCTCACAGAGTGATAAAGCAGGAAATAAATGGAAATTCCACTGTTCAGTGGCAATTATAGCATGTTTTATTGTGTGAAATAAAAGCGTGAATCTTATTAAACTCCGTTTCCCCTCATATATCCAAACAAATGTTTGGTTCCCATGAATACAGAAGAGCAAATACAACATCAAATGTCTCACCGAGTAATATAAGATTAAATAGTTGGCTATTTTTCAGTTTTTAGCCTTTGTGATGGAGTATGATTGAACATTTGAGATAATTGTTAAAATGTCTGTTTCCGACATTTTTTTTTCTTCTTCTTTTTTAGGGTCATCTCTGTGCACGTGTTTGGGATGAAGGACCTGTGGAACCTCCTGTTCATCACCCTCCACCTGTTAGGAGCCGTTACTTCACAGGTCAACCCAGGTCAGTCACATGGGCAAGCAGCAGGTCATGTTTGGGAGGATGTGCTTGTCAAGCAGTACGCACTAGCCCTCCAAAATGAAGACACCTGAAAGAGGGAAGAAATTGCAGTTCCTTGAATGCCCATAGAAGTCCATGTTAAAATGCCTTACTTTGGAGGAGAAATAAACATTTTTACAGCCTTGTGCAAAAAAGTTTTGGTCTCTGTAGCAATTTTAACCATCTTTGACAAGTGTACAGGCCAGGAATTTTTTAGTGGTGGACAAGTGGTTACTGCACTTGGTTTTAGTGCAGGTTCCTGGTTCAAACTCCACTCTTGCCTCATTTCTCCATATAACGTGGAGTTGTGTCAGGAAGGGCATCCAGTGTAAAACTTGTGCCAATTCAACATGCAGATCCACCTCAGATCTGCTGTGGCAACCCCGAGTGAAAAAACAAGGGAGCAGCTGAAGGGACTTACATTAGTTTTGTGATATTTTAAGCCGAAAAGTTATGCATAATTAGGGTGTAGTCACTTTGATTTACAGCTGGTCTGTGCCACTTGTTGGAGCTCAGAGCAAAAGGTCATACAGAGGTTCCTAGCCGTGTCTAGTAGTTGTTATGGAGGACCATTCCTGTGCATTCTGAGCATTTTCCTGCAAATATATTTAATAATAGTTTGTTGCGTGGTTAATTTCCCTGATGAATCATCTGAGATGTCTGTGCACTGGTATTTCCATCAAGTGAAATTTTTGATGACAGGTCCAGTTAGTCCATGATTAGTGAGGAAACTAGAACACCGCAAATCTCTGCCAACACTAGTTTCCACTAGTTTTCACTTTTTTTTCTTTCTTTTTTTTTACCTTTGAAAAAAATCTCAAGGTCAAAGTCCTGTTAGAAGTGGCTTTTCATAAGCTAAAATATGATAGGAAATATAGATCAAAAGGGTTTTTCAATGTTAAAATCAAATATCCTCTAAATCCGCAATACGGATCAACCTTAGTCCATTTATTGAGAGTGCCAGTTTGCACCTCACTGTCACAAATGATAATGCAAAATGTACATCAAATGGGCTTTTCAATAGTAAATTAAAATGTCCACAGATCCAGATTAAACTTTGTCAGGTGATAGTGCACCCCACTTTCAAATTTGAGAGAGTTTGGGGCACGTTTGCTTAGGATATAATGTAAACTATTCATGAAATGAGGTTTTCGATGTTAAATTTAAATGGCCACAAAATCTGTAATCTGGTGCAGAACTGTATCAAACTTTGTCAGTCGCTAAAGGATACAATCCTACATAATGGTCTCAAATATAAAAGAAATTTGATCTTTTTTGACAGAGTTATGGATATTTTAATATTTGTTGAATGTTAAAGATAAGGATATTTCCAATTTTTCTGACTTTTCCCCTTGAAAACATAATCAGTTCTTGCCCACCAGGATTTGAATCTTCAGTAAAAATTTCAGAAAGATATATGAAAAATTATGGGCTCCAGGCTGTTCAAAAACAAACTGACAAACAAACAGGGGAAAACTGTAATCTCCTCCAACTTCATTAAATTATATTGTAACTTATATTATAAAATATATTATTATATGTAATTATATGTTTTTATCTTTAAAATATAATCTGTATTTCTGTTTCATTTCAGTTTAAACTGACTTTAGACTGTAGTGAGGTAAACATAAATGAGATTCTTCTGTTGGGTATCTGGTCTTACATTTCTGGACAAGATGAGAAGTTTGACTATTCATGGGGATTGGGGGGGGAGTCGATCCATTGCTTCTTTGCATCAAAAGTAGCGAGCTGAGGTTGTTTGAGCACCTGGATTCCTCCTGGTTACATTCCCAGGGAGGCCTTCTAGGCACGTCCAACCGGGAGGAGGCCCCAGGGTAAGACCCAGGACATGCTGGAGAGATTTCCCAGCTAGTTTGGGAATGCCCTGGGATCCCCTGGGAAGAGTTACGGGACTTGGCTGAGGATATGGAAGAGTCACCACGGCTCAGATAAGTGGGTGAAAATGAATGACTGACTGAATGAATGAATGAATGAAGTGATAATTCGATGTTTCACAGTTTCCCATAGTGCCCCTGGCGGCTGCCTACACTGCCCAGAATGCACCGCGGTGCCAGCAGAGTTCCACTGTCTCACAGAGCATATAGACAATGGCAAAGCCAGGATGTGAATGGGGCCGATTCAGTGAGTTCACGAGTGATTATAATGATGACACATTCTCTCAAGATGAGAGTGTTATCTAGAGGAGGTGTAGCACCTGTGATAAACTTCTGCTGTACCCCGACGTTTGTTTAAATTGTGCTCTAAACCGGAACTCTACCTCTCGCGTGAGTCACAAACTGCCAGACGGCGCAAGATTTCACAACTGCGAAACACCGAATGAGAATTTTGAATGCTATCTTGATGCTCTAAAGTTGTACAAAACAGATCGTGAAAGTGGATTTGGGACATGTCCAACTTTACTTTGCTCTTTATATGGTGCATAATCCCAGCACAAATTTAGATGCAAAGGGGTTGAATTAATTCTCTTCATTAATCATCACTGTGTTTTGGGCGTAATGTGAATCTAATCAATGAGATTATCGTGTGTCATTACCTTTAAGAGCCCTGTCCTTGGTCTATTGCTATTTAGAAGGCAAACTTGAGTGAGAGGTTGTCTGGCAAGGAAATGGATCTGCGTGCAAAGCTTCAAAGAGTCTGAGTGGATCATTCACAGAATTAGCCACCAAAGCTCTCTGAGGTAAAACAGTCATGCATTAAGTTGAACTTTTGCTTTTTCCTTTCGTGTTTAGTATTTTGTCTTTTTAAATTTTTGTTTTCACTTCAGTTTTGTTGTAGTTTGATGTGCTGATGTGCATCCCTGTGAGGAGGTGATGGTCTAGTGATTAAGCAGTGGGCTTGAGACAAGTGAAATCCTCAGTTCAAACCCCCATCTGGCCAGAAAATCACAGGGCCCTTGGGCAAGGTCCTTAATCCCCAGATTGCTCCTGGTGTGTAGTGAGCGCCTTGCATGGCAGCACCTTGACATCAGTGTGTGTGTGTGTGTGTGTGTGTGTGTGTGTGTGTGTGTGTGTGTGTGTGTGTGTGTGTGTGTGTGTGTGTGTGTGTGTGTGTGTGTGCAGCAACAGAAATTTAACATGCTTACATTTTTGTTCCATATCTTTTATCACACTGTTGACACATATGTATGCATGGATGCCATGCCTGAAATTATGTGATCATGATCATGCCAGCACCTTCCGGCACTGTGCATCTTCTGCGGTGCAGTGCAGATTAAAAATAAAATCTTTTGTTAAATTAGTCAGCAGGATGTTGCACTATGACAGAAAGTTGCGCTGTCTCGAACAGCCCCTTTTCCTATGGCATCAAGCCAAGACTCAGTGTGTGGAATGTAAATGGTAAGAAATACATTAACAACACAAACATTACTGCTGGAGAGAACACATTTATGAAGTCGACAAAATAATTAAGGAGTCAGCAGGACTGCGCAAAGTTTTGCACTTGGGCAGGGTGGGAGAGTGATTTGTTGGAACTGCTGGTCACAGTAAAATAACTTGAAGCACTATACAGACAAGTCTGTATCACTTGCTATGAAGTTAGTCAAAGACAATGCAAAATATTCTGGACCTCATCAATTCATGTCAATTCAATTCAGTTAAAGTTATTTGTATAGCACCAAATCACGACATAAGTCTCTCCAAGGCACTTCACATGGGTAAGGTCTAACCTCACCAACCGCCCTGAGCAAGCATATAGGCAACAATGGTAAGGAAAAACTCTCTCTAGTATCATTTGAGTAAGAAACCTCAACCAGACCAGACTTGGGCGGGGGGGTGACCAAGTGTTTAGGCCATATTAACAATAAGAAAACCCAAATAAACAAAGTGCAACAAAGAATTTTCAAACAATTTTTAAAATAAGATAACAAGGTAGGGAATGTGGTCTTCCCCAAAGTGAAGGGGTTCAAGTACCTTGGGGAGATTGGCCAAAGAATCGTCACAGCAGGGGTGGTATTGCATTCACTCTACCATACTGTTGTGATGAAAGGGAGCTGAGCCAAAAGGCAAAGCTCCCGATCTACTGGTCAATCTTCATTCCTACTCTCACTTGTGGTCATGAGGGTTGGGTCATGACCGAAAGAACTAGATTGCAGGTGCAAGCGGCCAAAAGGGGTTTCCTTAGGAGGGTGGCTGGTGTCTCACTTAGAGATGGGGTGAGAAGCTCGGTCATCCATGGGGAACTCGGAGTAGAGCCACTGCTCCTTCATGTTGAAAGGAGCCAGCTGAAGTGGTTTGGGCATCTGGAGACTTTGATGCTGAGACTTTGATACATGCATTTTTTTTTTTTTCAAATTGGACTATTGCAATGCTCTATTTTCTGGTTTGCCGCAGTCCAACATTAGGGGTCTTCAACTGGCTCAAAATGCTGCTGCCAGACTTTTGACTCAAGGCAGAAAGTTTGACCATATTATGCCTACTTTGGCATCCCTGCACTGGCTTCCTGTCGCTCACGATCAGATTTTAAGGTTCTGTTATTGGCTTTTAAAATTGTTAATGGACTTGCACCTCCCTATCTGGCTGACCTGGTCAGACCCTATCTACCAGTTCAGGCGCTGCATTTGCAGAGTGCAGGACTTTTGTGTGTTCCCAGGGTGAATAAAAAGTCTGCCGGTCACAGACCGGTCTCCTACCGTGCCCCAGCTCTGTGGAATGATCTCCCGGCACATATACCGCAGTTAGTTAATGTGGAGATTTTTAAACTGAGACTGAAAACCCATTTGTTTTCCTTGTTTTATCATTAGTTTTTTGTGTTATTATATGTTTGCATTCTTGTGCTCTTTAATATTTTGTCTTTTTATTGTGTTTTTAATTTTTTTTTTTATTACATTTTTTTCTCTGTTTTCGGTATTGTGTTGTGTAAAGCATCTTGAGGCGATCTCATCATGAGTTGGCGCTATAAAAACTAATAATTTTGATTTGAATTTAATCTGGTAAGGATGCCCCATGGGTACCTACCTCGGGAGGTGTTCCAGCTGGGAGGAGACTCGGGGAAGACCCAGGACTAGGTGGAGAGATTATATCTCCACACTGGCCTGGGAACGCCTCGGGATCCCCTAGTCAGAGGTGGTCAATGTGGCCCATGAAAGGGAAGTCTGGTGTCCCCTGCTGGAGCTGTTGAAGATGAGTGAGTGAGTGAGTGAGTGAGTGAGTGAGTGAGTGAGTGAGTGAGTGAGTGAGTGAGTGAGTGAGTGAGTGAGTGAGTGAGTGAGTGAGTGAGTGAGTGAGTGAGTAAAACAAGAACAGAAAGATTCTAGTCAGGTTACAGTCATGTAATAATCCTTCAGCAGTTTCCACCAAAAAATCTTCTTCATGCAGGCTGCACCCTCAGACAGGGGATTGCTACAAGGGTCCTTTTGTCCACCACACCTATCCACAAAAGCGGTCCAACAATCACATGTCAAGCAGAGAAAGAGAGAGCAAAATCAATCAGCCAGAACTAACAACTCTCAGAAAGCCTATTTCTCAGCAGTAAAATAACACAGTTACAGACAGGACACTAATGTGATCACCAGCAGCTCGCCCTTTGCTTCACTAGCAGTCCCAGAATTTAGATATGATGAGACTGAGACCTGCTCAATTATTAGTAACAAAATTAGGATGGAGAGAAAAGAAATAGTTCAGTTCTACACTAGTATCATATTCATATGAAAGAGAGAGCAGATGCATCTTTAATCTGGTTTTGAATGTGTACAGAGACTGTTTTTTCAGACTGTTTTATATCAGCTAAAGAAAGCTCTGTGGCCTGCTGACTTGTTTTTAACCTTTGGAACACACAGTAATCCTGCCTCCTGAGAATGCAGCGCACGAGCCAGCACATAAGGTTTAATTGGATCAGCCATATAGGAAGGCAGTGAAGGGAGGCCAAAATTGGAGTAATATGGTTGAATTTTCTTTTCTTAGTCAGAACTCTAGCAGCAGCATTCTGAACCAACTGAATACCACTGATGCTGGACTCCGGTAAGATACAAAATTTGACATTTCAGTTATCCAATCTAGAGGAGACAAAGATACAAATCACTGTCTTTGCATCAGCCATAGACATAAAAGTTTGAATCCTCGCAATATCATGGAGGTGATAGAAAGCATTCTTAGTTACTTTTCTGATGTGTTCGTTGAAGGACAGTGTGGGATCAAAGGCCACCCCAATATTTTTCACTTTATCATTCTGATGAATAACACACTAGTCCGAAGTTAATATTAGCTGGTTAAACTGATGCCAATGATCAGAGTTTAAAAGTAATAAAAAAATAAGCCAGGCAGTCCTCTAAAGTCTTAGTGTAGGTAAGATTATCAGCAGCTATTAGCATGTACAACTGGGTGTCATCTGCATGGTGATGAAAAGTAATTCCAAAACTTTGTAATATTTGACTGAGAGGTGGTATATAGAGAGAGAATAACAGAGGGCCTAATGTGGACCCCTGCAGTACCCCATATGATATTGGAGCAAAATTTTAACTAATGTTGTTACACAAGACACACTGAGAGTGAGTAGATAAGTTAAACCACATGAGAAAATTGTCAGTAATCCAAAAATAATTCTGAAGGCAAGCCAATAGTATGTAATAACTGACCATGTCAAAAGCACCACTAAGGTCTAACAATAGCAGCACTGCGGTGTGATACGACTCCATTGCAAGCAGAAGATCATTCACCACTTTAGTAAGTGCTGTCTCCATGGAGTGGTGCATTCTAAAGCTGGACTGCAGTGGCTCGAAGAGGTTATTTTTAGGAAGTTTGATCACTGCAGATTTAAAACTTGTAGAAACAGACCCCAAGATTAGTAATAATTATTACTAATTACTGTTACTAACAATTATTACTAATCAGTTAATAATTGTCAACATAGTGGGCCCAAGTGTAGCCCACGGGTCCTTAAACAGTTTAGTTGGCTCATCCATCTATGTTTTACATTTAACTCCTGCAGAAGCATTTCATATCTGTTAACACGTTGGAAGCAAGCAAAATGCCAAATCAAATTTTATGTATCTACTAATTGTCATGCCAACTGATATGTCAGAATAACATCTTCCAGTGGCATTACAAATAAATGAACATGGGTGGAGAACATTTTCTCCCTTTCTCTATAGTGCCTCCTGCTTGTGGCAACCATCATAGACATAGGCACACATGGGTTAATGCAATAGCAGTAAAATCACTGCCAAAAACCTTACTGAATCACATTATCCAGTTTTGTTGTGCTTTTTAACAACAAAAGACCTTTTCCATTGGTGTAAACTAATAGCATGTGGATTATTTTTCTTTTTACATTGTGTTTTTTTCTTTTTAAATTGTGCATTATGGTTTATTTTCATGACTTTACTGTCTCAGTCTAATTCAGATGGTGGATAAGTGCTGCTTTGTGGTCACTTCAGTCTGATCTGGTTTGGCCTCTTAAATTCCAGCATGCAGCTCTGCCTCCACTGTATGGGTAGTTTGTTTGATCTCAAGGAAAAAGGACCAATACATTTATTGCAATTTATGTGAGCATTCGGTGGGCGGACTGAAAAACAACCCGTAAAAAAACAAGAAAAAAGAAAAGGTAACATAGCAGATAAGTGTCAGTAAATACTTTCATTTGCCTCCTTTTCATGGGAAAAACCATGACATATATTCTGACTAAAAGAGTAATGAGCTGGGTTTTTTTTTTTGGCAAAACATTCAAAAGCAGCAGAGCTTTTATGTCATGTTGCCAAGCACAGCTTGAAAAGAAAAAAAAAAAATCAACAACAAAAAGTCCCCTCAAGTCCACATCCTCTCTCATAACTCCATCCCATCCTCACTCTCAAAACCAATGTAATTACAGGACATAACAATAATGTGCATTTAAATCTTTAATTTTGAATTGTATGGCAATAAAAAGCAAAGTCAACTATTTTACACTCTTCCATTTGTAGTTAATAAGAGGATAAGAACTGCTGCAGCCATGTCACTGTGAGCACGCCTGATCCCATCAGCTCTCAGAAGTGAATGCGAGCAGATCTCGAGTCGAACGTGGCTGGGAGACTGTTTGAGAACACCATGTCGACCTGAAGTGCATCCTGTTTCAAACTTTTGTGAAACCCCAATGCAGATCTGTTACGGATCGACTGTGATCTTGAGCAGTTGGCGTCATGTGAAAGAAAAATTAATATGACAAATATTGCATTACCGCTGGGATAGGGTACAGAAAATGAATGAATGAAGGAACTGTTGCATTAGGTTTCATAAGAATACTAATACACCATACCTGAAGTGATAAACAATTAAATCACACTTCCACAAATACTTTAAAATCATTGTGCAAGAAGCCCAACACTTCAAATGCATATTTGAGAGGTTTGTTGTATACCGCTTAATTTTGGTTCCGTAAGTTTGAAGAAACGATGAAGCAGCACAGAAACTATCGACATTATTTTCAGCGATTCTCAGAACAACCGTCTTGTCTCCTTCCATTCACTCGACCTCTGCCACTGGCTGTGCTGCAGCCAAAGAGACTCATTAAATCAATCAACTTACACTCAACAAAAATATAAACGCAACACTTTTGGTTTTGCTCCCATTTTGTATGAGATGAACTCAAAGATCTAAAACTTTTTCCACATACACAATATCACCATTTCCCTCAAATATTGTTCACAAACCAGTCTAAATCTGTGATAGTGAGCACTTCTCCTTTGCTGAGATAATCCATCCCACCTCACAGGTGTGCCATATCAAAATGCTGATTAGACACCATGATTAGTGCACAGGTGTGCCTTAGACTGCCCACAATAAAAGGCCACTCTGAAAGGTGCAGTTTTATCACACAGCACAATGCCACAGATGTCGCAAGATTTGAGGGAGCGTGCAATTGGCATGCTGACAGCAGGAATGTCAACCAGAGCTGTTGCTCGTGTATTGAATGTTCATTTCTCTACCATAAGCCGTCTCCAAAGGCGTTTCAGAGAAGTTGGCAGTACATCCAACCAGCCTCACAACCGCAGACCACGTGTAACCACACCAGCCCAGGACCTCCACATCCAGCATGTTCACCTCCAAGATCGTCTGAGACCAGCCACTCGGACAGCTGCTGAAACAATCAGTTTGCATAACCAAAGAATTTCTGCACAAACTGTCAGAAACCGTCTCAGGGAAGCTCATCTGCATGCTCGTCGACCTCATCGGGGTCTCGACCTGACTCCAGTTCGTTGTTGTAACCGACTTGAGTGGGCAAATGCTCACATTTGCTGGCGTTTGGCACGTTGGAGAGGTGTTCTCTTCACGGATGAATCCCGGTTCACACAGTTCAGGGCAGATGGCAGACAGCGTGTGTGGCGTCATGTGGGTGAGCGGTTTTCTGATGTCAATGTTGTGGATCGAGTGGCCCATGGTGGCGGTGGGGTTATGGTATGGGCAGGCATCTGTTATGGATGAAAAACACAGGTGCATTTTATTGATGGCATTTTGAATGCACAGAGATACCGTGATGAGATCCTGAGGCCCATTGTTGTGCCATACATCCAAGAACATCACCTCATGTTGCAGCAGGATAATGCACGGCCCCATGTTGCAAGGATCTGTACACAATTCTTGGAAGCTGAAAATGTCCCAGTTCTTGCATGGCCGGCATACTCACCGGACATGTCACCCATTGAGCATGTTTGGATACTCTGGACCGGCGTATACGACAGCGTGTACCAGTTCCTGCCAATATCCAGCAACTTCGCACAGCCATTGAAGAGGAGTGGACCAACATTCCACAGGCCACAATTGACAACCTGATCAACTCTATGCGAAGGAGATGTGTTGCACTGCATGAGGCAAATGGTGGTCACACCAGATACTGACTGGTATCCCCCCCAATAAAACAAAACTGCACCTTTCAGAGTGGCATTTTATTGTGGACAGTCTAAGGCACAGCTGTGCACTAATCATGGTGTCTAATCAGCATCTTGATATGGCACACCTGTGAGGTGGGATGGATTATCTCAGCAAAGGAGAAGTGCTCACTATCACAGATTTAGACTGGTTTGTGAACAACATTTGAGGGAAATGGTGATATTGTGTATATGGAAAAAGTTTTAGATCTTTGAGTTCATCTCATACAAAATGGGAGCAAAACCAAAAGTGTTGCGTTTATATTTTTGTTGAGTGTACATTCAGACATCTTTAAAGGTGCATATAAGTCCATCAGCAGGCTGTGGTTCTGTTTTCCGGCCACTGTCAAAAACAGTGCTTTCGGCTTTTCGGCATCATATTTCAGTCCGTTGCCCACAAAGAATTCTTCTAGCCATTCTTGATAAGCATCATATTCTTTCTCCACTTCGTCAAAACGATGGTGTTCACCTCCACCGAATGCGGAGGCGGTGAAGGCCTCCACCTACTCCATCTCCTTTCTTCGTGTCCTTGCTTCATCTCAACGGAGTTTGTCTTCAACGTAAAACTCTTCTTCACAGTTAAATCCACTCCTACTCACCAATTTCTGTCGTGTACCGCTCGATTTTGGTTCAGTAAGCTTGAAGAGACGATGATGCTGCATAATAACTATCAACATTTATTTACAGCAATGCTCAGAACAACCGTCTTGTTTCCTTCCATTCGCTCTACCACTGCCTGCACTGCAGTCACAGCCTATTATATTGGCGCTTAGTGCCCCTGCAGGTAACTCTGGTTACTGCAGCATCAGAATCTTCCAGAATACCACAAAGTTGAAACTTAATTTTAATAGTCCGTGGGCCAAGCAGGTTTTCGGTACCACTTAAGGGGAAAAAAAAACGACACTTTGAATACATCCATTGTGTATCATGGCCTACACAAAAATGTATGATAGCCCTCCCAGGGTGGTAGCTGCAGCCAGGTAGGGATCAATGAAGAATTACACAGAGGTCAAACTTTAAAAATGCTCCAATCATGTTGAAAACTGTATCACATTACTTGTCTGATCATAACGATTCCAAAAAGGTGTATGACGGAATATTCTTGAGTTATGGGGTCAAAACAGCAAAAATGGTGACAAAGGTAAATTTCAGTTTTTACAGGGGTCAAATATTAAAGTTGGTCCAATTTCAGTAAAAAAAAATGTGCAAATTATTGTTTAGGTTAATAGGGTTCTAAAAAGGAATAGTTTGCACCATCTGTCATGCTTAGTTTTCATGTTACAGGGTAACGTCACATGTCATAGAATTCAATGGATGTTGACCTTATTTGACCTTTACTTTGGAGACAAATCATTCAACACAGTCAAAACTATTCCATTTATTGATCCTTTTATTTCAACCATAATTTGCATAATTTTTTACTGAAATTGGAGCGACTTTAATATTTGACCCCTGTACAAGCTGAAATTGACCTTTGTCACCATTTTTGCTGTTTTGACCCCATAACTCCAGAACATTCCATCATAGATAGTCCAAACTATACCTTTTTGGAATCGTTATGATCAGACAAGTAATCTGATATAGATTTCAACATGATTGGAGCATTTTTAAAGTTTGACCTCTGTGTAATTCTTCATTGACCCCGACCTGGCTACAGCTACCACCCTTGGATGGATATCATACATTTTTGTGTAGGCCATGATACACTGAGGCTGGATTCTAAGTGTTGTTTTTTTCCCCTTAAATGGTACCGATTAGGTCAAAATTCATGACTGGTTCATGGACTATAAGAAGAAATGAATGCATGTCCTGGGTGGGACAAATGACGCCTCCATACTGTTGTATGGCTGGGGGGCCTGGCTGCCTTTTTGTTTCTGTCTTTTGTTTTTCCTTCCAGGTGGCTTGCATTTGGGACTGAGTGGCTGTGTTGCTGAGGTTATCAGGACCTCACCCTGATCACCTGCGGCTCGTCAGGACTCACAGCTGTGGTGCATCTATATGGATTGGAACATGGTGGCATTTAAGACTGGAGTGTACAGTGTGTATTTGCCAGAGACTCGACCTTGTGACCAGACGGGTGAGATCGTCGTCTCGGGAGCCATCTCATCATCAGTGGATGCAGAGAACGTCCAGGGTTTGATGCACGGTCTGTGAAAGAGGAGGGGGTGAGGTCAGCACACTTCCTGAGGTACGTTAGATTTTGTGACTAACGTTTATACAGTCAGTAAATGTGGTGTCCCTCACACCTTATTATATTGAGCTGTACGTTAGTCATGTATCGGCTTCCACTGCAGTGGAGTTTTGTGAACTGGATGTTCCATGCCTGCAGGTTGGGAAGCTGATTAGTAATTAAGCCAGGAAGTGTTTGCTGTTTATGTACACCTTTGAGTGGTCTCTCTGTGTGTAGAGTGTGGACTCACATAATGGTTCCTTCTTTCACAGACTCGGTTTGTTGCGGCCACCTGGGGGGTGTCGGTGGGGTCCTTGGGTCCGAACGGCTTCTGGCTCCGGACCGTTAGCGTTGCTGGGAGTGCACCGTATCACCACCACGCCAGACCGCACACTCTTTTGTTGTTTTGTATCACATCACTGTTATGTATTAAATTCAGTTAGCCTTTGTACCGTGCTCTGCTTATTTCATACTGGGTCCTTCAAACGCTGGTCGGTTCTTCGAGCTGCGTCCGACACATAACACATACACAGACAAGCTCACCTAACAGGTTAAGCCCAGCTAGGTTGGTTTGACTCAGTTATTATATCATATTTTTGGGGGCTGAGCAGTAGTTCTCACAACGGTTTTGCCTTGGAGTGGGAATTAAAAATTATGCCCCATATATTTCCTCAGTAATCATGGATTAATGACCTAATGTCATGAAAGTACATATGTAGCAGCTGCACAGCACTCTACGTTGTGTTGTTATGACAGAAGGCTAAAATCCAGGGCTCTGGACTTGTGACCAGAGAATCCTTTTGAGCAAACATTTGTGTATTTGTGAGCTAAGTTGTTTTTTAATGCGTTTTATCATATGCATTTTTCTTGGGTGTTACATGGTACTTCACTGGTGTGAGAAAAAACATATATGTTTTTCTCCTTGAAATCCAGCATAAACATTAAGTTTAGTCCTAGCTTTTATCATGGATGGTCGTCTCACTACTAACATCGGTGCAAGATTTGCTACCTGATGGCCACATTTCCACTAAACACTAACATTTTGTTTCTTTCATTTATTTTGTGTGAGGCATGCCACTTCTAGATTTAACATTAAACACTGACGGCAGCACAATCTTTTTCAGACATCCAGCTGACTACATTGACATTCTAAATGAATTGCATCGTAATGGTCCCACCAAGTAAATGGAGATGTAACATCTGACAGCACTCACTAAAATCCACAAATTCCAGGTGAACTATATAGCTTAAAATTATTTTAAGTTATTCATGCAAACCACAATCATAATTTATTTGTAGAGAAATGATCATTGTAATATATTAGTTTTTTTTCTTTATATTATTTGGAATCAGATTTGGGGGCAATACACTGTCACTGTCAATAGATGGGCCAGACCCACCCACTAGTACCAGGCTCACTTTTATTACCATACAGTGGCCACATGAATAGGTCACAAAGGCCGGATAGTGATTTGAGTACTTTCATGTGATCACCTTGGTCTTTTTATCAAACCTGATAGGTATATAGGGCCTAATGATGTGAAGAAATTAGTTTATTTTGATTAGGGTTAGTCAGTGATTAAGGGCCCCTTCACACATAACATGATTGAAGCCAACTGGTGCATGAAGGAGGAATCACATACCATTCATGAAAAACTGAAGCCGCCTCGACTGCCTCATACAGCTGTTGCCACAACCATTTGTGCACAGCACATGCACTCTACATTTGCGTGCCACTCGCACCGGTAACCCATTCAAACGGTGGGCAAGATGATGTCACATTGTCAGCTGATCGTGTTCACAGCATTCGCATAGCATGTCGTACGCAGGTGGGACATATTGTGCTGCGGCACAATATGCTGCATGAAATGATTGCCCATGTCGCACCGTGGCGTGATCGAGGCAGCCTTCACACCAACTCCCCAAAGTCAGCAAGTGCCCTGTGAGTGCCCATTCGACTCCCTCTCTGCAGGTGTCGGTCGGAGTCCAGGTGCCACCCAGAACATCAATAACATTCTCGGGGGACTTAGAACAGGCAGGGCTATCCGCACAGCCCGCATGACAGTAGAGGGCAGGCGACCACATTCGAGCCGGCCATGCAAATGGCCCCACAATGTCTAAATGCCTCACAAGTGTGCCGTTACCAAGCAACACATATGTCATGCAAGTGTGCCCCCCCCCCACAACATATGTGGCATGCGGGTGTGTCCCCCCCCCCCCCCCCACTATGAACCAACATTGTCAGGTGTGGCTGAGCTCATTGGAGTACGATCACTGTTCAGCACAGCGTGCATCTGGACAGCTGTAATGTCCAGCAGCTGACCACTGTGTACGCGCAACTCAGCTGGAGAACATATGTTGACATAATGCACATGTGTGGGCGGCCTCTCATGCTACATGCTGATGTACAGACAAGATCACATGGGGACCGGCCAGCCACATCTGAGCGGGCATAGCACGGTGTGAACTCTGTTATCAGCCAGCCAGCCTGGCTAATGAAACTTCCACCACATAAATTGCAGTCCACCTGACAGACAGGAAGAGTAGAAAATAGATAAAACATGGGGAAAGGTGTGAACTCATTCATCTTTGCACAGAGCGCTGTGGACACACGGTTCCTCTCAGGTGATCACTGTCCAGCGAGTCACTGTCAGCTGGAAATGACAGTGACTCAGAGCACATGACATGTTACATTAAAACACAGACAACAGAGCCAGTAAAAATAAATAAATAAATACGACAACAGCTACATACATAATTACATAACAAAAGGTGGGCGTGTCCGTGACAGCAGCAGCTGCTGGGTTCTGTAGACTCGCAAGTCACAGCTGGAGAACACATTTTGTGTTATGGAGGACATCACCTTACAACACTTCACCGTGAGGCGCGTGCGTGGGCATGCTGTCCTCACATGGAAATACATAAAAACACATATCGCCTTTGCAACAGTGACTACGTCAGCGGGCACAACATCAGGCAGGCTGCCCAATGTGAAAAGCTCCGTGTGATCATGTGAGCACTCAGCTGGCAATCGGACTGTCACGTCTACCACGTGAGTTGTGGGCCATATGACGTGGTGTCCTTCGGTGCGCCGCTCGCTGGACGATATGATACGATATGAGCACACAGCTTCAGTTATGTCAGTCCATCAGCTTGTTTACGTGTATGACCATGGGCCAAGTACAGAGAGGAACAGGAGGATACCTGTATTGTCCACTCTGCATAACAGGAATTAATTATTAGAAACTGTAGTGTTTTCTTTTTCTTTTCTTTTTATTTACACTGACAACAGATTTATGACCAGTAACATGACTGTGTTACATTTAAACAGTACATTCATTGCTCCTATAATGTTCTGAATCTGTGCTTCACATTGTTGTGGGCTTCCATATGTTCGCTGATTTATGTACATATGTCCAGCATCTAACTACTGCTGTGGGAGCGCAATGTGGTCCCACACGTTCCACATGCTCGCACTGTGTACGTGCGCGTGCACAAGCGTGCATGAGATGGTCGCTGCAGTATCAGTCGCATCTGTCCGGCTGTGTGTCCCTGCCAAAGCAGGAGGTCAAAATTTTTAACTCCATAACAATTTGCATAGATTTTCAACTTTGTTATTTCAACTTTCAACTGTTAATGCCACAAGATTTCTCTAGTTAAGCTGAAATAACTTTAGTTAAGTTGAAATAACTTTTAAAAAATCATGCAAATTGTTACATCACTTTTTCTTATTGAGACAGCGGTTCATTTTTTAGAGTGCAGATATACGCACACCTCATATCCTTTTCCTTGTTATTCATTTAATCCTTTTTTATGCCAGTGCGAACAGGATTAAAACAGAGATTTATGAGGATGATAAAGAAATTGAGGGGAGACCAAGTGCATTGGAGCATAGTGTTTATAGAGACAGTTGTACTGTAATATACTGTACATTACACCCATATGTTGTTTTATCTGTTACTAGAATAGTTCCTGACCTATTTAACCAGATGTGACTGTAACGTCAGATGTTCATTAAACTTTTCTATAGAATCACAGATTGCATAACGATTCCTTATACATGGGTTTCATGAGGCATCTTCCCAACATGTCGAACTTTAAGAGTTTTGACACCTCTCTTTTTTTTTCTTTTGTGGCTCTATGTGCGCGTCCAATCACGTGCATCCACCCGCATGCATGCATACGCACACTGTGGATCCTGCTATCCCGCTGGAGTCTGTGGCTAATGCATACCAGACATTCTGACAGCAGGAAAGTCCATTGGGATAGATTGTCTTTGTCTCTGGGCTTTGTGTTTCTGTGTGTGTGCGTGTGTGTGTGTGTGTGTGTGTGTGTGTGTGTGTGTGTGTGTGTGTGTGTGTGTGTGTGTGTGTGTGTGTGTGTGTGTGTGTGTGTGTGTGTACCCTTGTATTTGACTGCTCAACAGCCGTGTAAATACTTTTTTGTACCTCTAGTCATGGTCAAAGTTCATCAAGTTCACAAGTGAAGAAACACTTTGGCTTCGATATGAAAACCATGAGTTCTCTGTTTTGATACATTCAAATATTTTTTTTTTAAATCACTTAAAGCTTCACTAAAACCTTGAATCTCAACCTGTTCTGACACAATGAAGCAAGATTTAGTGCTTCTAAGGCTTTGCTTCTGCTGCATTGAGAGCAGCGTCATTTTTCCACAGCATGGAAATATTTATGGCTGAATTTAGTGGAGCTGAGATGCTGAAGGATGCCAACTTTCCCCTGTTTAAAATTCCCAAGCAATGGAGTTATACCATCCCTGCCTTTCCCTTTTTTTTTTTTTTTCCTGAGTGGGCGAACTTTATTTCACTGTGGCGAGAGAGGAGGCTTGTGGAGTATCCAAATGTTGCGCACAATTGTTATTATGTGGGTTTCTTGTCCATGTGGAGTGCCTTACCTCTTGAATGAATGAATGAATGAGAATTTCTCCTGTGAATAACATTAAATCTCACATATAAGTTACTGCATGCAATAGACAGTAAACGCATTTCAGTACACAGTCCAAGCTGCTTCATAATCTATCTTTACTATTTTTCCACATGTAACCTTCAATGTTTAAAAAGAAAATTACAAAAATTCTGTAAATTCTGTTGCTTTTACAGATTTTACAGCAGTGGCTGCAAGAATAATTCTGTCAAAAATACAGAAAAAATATGTAAATACCTTTATAGAAAAATGAACATTTTATAGTATAACACTGTTGTATGTCACAAAAACTATAGTTTACAAAAAAATAAGAAAACAAGAGCAATCCGAGATTGCTCTTGTCCGCCAATCCAAATACGGATCACCTACAAAATTCAGTGGAGTCTTCCATGCCCTAATATCTCTCTGTGGTACAAATGTGGTGAGACTCCGTGAAGTACTTTTGACGTAATCCTTCAAACCCTATATAAAGTGAAATCTTGATACAGAATCCAGATCCAGATCTGGATCACCTACAAAATTCAGTGGAGTCTTCCATGCCCTAATATCTCTCTGTGGTAAAAATGTGGTGAGAATGCGTGAAGTAGTTTTGATGTAATCCTTCAAAGCCTATATAAAGTGAAATCTTGATATAGAATCCGGATCCAGATCCAGATCACCCCCAAAATTCAATGGAGTCTTCTATGCCCTAATATCTCTCTGTGGTGCAAATGTGGTGAGAATATGTGAAGTAGTTTTGATATAATCCTTCAAAGCCTATATAAAGTGAAATCTTGATATAGAATCCAGATCCAGTTCACCTCTATAATTCAGTGGAGTCTTCCATGTCCTAATATCTCTCTGTGGTGCAAATGTGGTGAGAATATGTGACGTAGTTTGGATGTAATCCTTCAAAGCCTATATAAAGTGAAATCTTGATATAGAATCCGGATCCAGATCCAGATCACCCCCAAAATTCAGTGGAGTCTTCCATGCCCTAATATCTCTCTGTGGTGCAAATTTGGTGAGAATATGTGAAGTAGTTTTGATGTAATCCTTCAAAGCCTATATAAAGTGAAATCTTGATATAGAATCCAGATCCAGATCACCCCCAAAATTCAGTGGAGTCTTCTATGCCCTAATATCTCTCCGTGGTGCAAATGTGGTGAGAATCTGTGAAGTAGTTTGATGTAATCCTTCAAAGCCTATATAAAATGAAATCTTGATCAAGAGTCCAGATCTGGATCACCTCCAAAATTCAGCATTCTTCACTTCCATGGCCCAATATCTATCTGTGGTGAAAATTTTGGCAAATTCTGTGCAGTAGTATTGACATAATCCTGCTAACAAACAAATGAATAAATACGTAAATGCAGATGATTTTATTACATCCTTGGCAGACATAAAGAGAATCGGAAGCAAGCACACTAAATGCTTGCACCACTATTGTACCACATCATGTGAGTTAGTCTGAATGCAATGAACTGCAGGATCCTATCCTATAGTGTAACATACATTTCCTACTATATAATATTGTGTTTACAAAATGAACGTGAATAAATCATGTAATATTTGCATGGAGTTCAACTGCATAACTTTTAATTTATTCAATCATTTAAAAATAACATAAGACAGTCAATTTCCCCACATACTTGAAAAAATTGTACTCCTGACCATCAGATGGCAGGAGTGTGCTCTTGAGCAGGATGCCAAACCTGTGAGGAAATACACGAGGAATTGTCTTGAAGCAAGGTGAGGGTCTTTTTTTTTTTGATGCTCTGCTCGGCCGTGCTGGCTCCCGTGAACTGGTAATGAAGAGACTTGGAGTCAGCTTGCCTTAAACACATAGAGTCTATCAACTCTGTGTGTTCATGATGTATAAGGTGAAATTTCCACAATTAGTTTTAATAGGTTATTGTATTTAACAGTTAATATGTATACGTATGTCGCAGACATTAACAAGCGAAGTTCTTCAGCATCTCACCGTGTCCTTTCCGGTTTGCGGCTTCATCTACCGTTGGTTTGTTGGTTTGGGTTTCTGCGACGTTTTTGTCCAGTTTGTGGCTTTTTCCTCCACTTGCGCTGAATTTTTATGCCATTTCCGGTTTGTGCCTCTGTCTACCATAGAGCGAGTGCACTGTGGTAGACAGAGGCGCAGTGCTTCGCTCGTATATCCATCCATCCATCCATCCATCCATTTTCTTCCGCTTTATCCGGAGTCGGGTCGCGGGGGCAGCAGCTCAAGCAAAGCCGCCCAGACCTCCCGATCCACACACACATCCCCCAGCTCCTCCGGGGGAACCCCAAGGCATTCCCAAGCCAGCCGAGAGATGTAGTCCCTCCAGTGTGTCCTGGGTCTTCCCCGGGGCCTCCTGCCAATGGGACGTGTGCGGAACACCTCTCCAGCGAGGCGTCCAGGTGGCATACGGATAAGATGCCCGAGCCACCTCAACTGACTCCTTTCGACGTGGAAGAGCAGCGGCTCCACTCCGAGCTCCTCCCGAGTGACCGAGCTCCTCACCCTATCTCTAAGGGAGCACCCAGCCACCCTGCGGAGGAAACTCATCTCGGCTGCTTGTACTCGCGATCTCGTTCTTTTGGTCATAAGCCAAATCTCATGACCATAGGTGAGGATCGGAACGTAGATTGATCGGTAAATCGAGAGCTTTGCCCCCCTACTCTGCTCTCTTTTCACCACGACAGTCCGATACAGCGACCGCATCACTGCAGATGCTGCACCGATCCGTCTATCGATCTCATGCTCCATCCGTCCCTCACTCGTGAACAAGACCCCGAGATACTTAAACTCCTCCACTTGAGGCAAGGACACTCCACCGACCTGAAGAGGGCAAAGCACCTTTTTCCGGTCGAGAACAATGGCTTCGGATTTAGAGGTGCTGATTTTCATCCCGGACGCTTCACACTCGGCTGAAAACCGCCCCAGTGCACGCTGAAGGTCCTGATTTGACGAAGCCAACAGAACTACATCGTCCGCAAAAAGCAGAGACAAGATTCTGTGGTTCCCAAACCAGACCCCCTCTACTCCCTGGCTGCGCCTAGAAATTCTGTCCATAAAAATAATGAACAGAACCGGTGACAAAGGGCAGCCCTGGCGGAGGCAAACGTGCACTGGAAACAGGTTTGACTTACTACCGGCAATGCGAACCAAGTGCCTGCTGCGGTCTTACAATGACCGGATAGCCCTTAGCAAAGGACCCTGGACCCCGTACTCCCGGAGCACTCCCCACAGGGTGCCCCAAGGGACACGGTTGAACGCCTTCTCCAGATCCACAAAACACATGTGGACTGGTTGGGCAAACTCCCATGAACCCTCGAGCACCCGATGGAGCGTGTAGAGCTGGTCCAGTGTGCCGCGACCAGGACGAAAACCACACCGCTCATCCTGAATCCAAGGTTTGACCATCGGTCGAATTCTCCTCTCCAGTACTCTGGAATAGACCTTACCGGGGAGGCTGAGGAGTGTGATCCCCCTATAGTTGGAACACACCCTCCGGTCCCCCTTCTTAAACAGAGGGACCACCACCCCCGGTCTGCCAATCCAGAGGCACTGTCCCCGATCGCCATGCGATGTTGCAGAGGCATGTCAGCCAAGACAGTCCCACAACATCCAGAGACTTAAGGTACTCAGGACGGATTTCATCCACCCCAGGAGCCTTGCCACCGAGGAGCTTTCTAACCACCTCAGTGACTTCGGCCTGGGTAATGGATGAGTCCGCCTCTGAGTCCCCAGTCTCTGCTTCCTCTTCGGAAGACGTGACAATGGGATTGAGGAGATCCTCGAAGTACTCCTTCCACCACCCGACAACATACCCAGTCAAGATCAACAGCTCCCCACCCACACCGTAAACAGTGCTGGTGGAGAGCTGCTTCCACCTCCTGAGGCGTCGGACGGTTTACCAGAATCTCTTCGAGGCCGACCGATAGTCCTCCTCCATGGCCTCCCCGAACTCCTCCCAGACCCGAGTTTTTACCTCTGCGACTGCACAGGCTGCGGCACGCTTGGCCTGCCGGTACCTGTCAGCTGCCTCTGGGGTCCCACCTACCAACAAAGATAAGTAGGACTCCTTCTTCAGCTTGATGGCATCCCTTACTTCCGGTGTCCACCACCAGGTTCGGGGATTGCCGCCGTGACAGGCACCAGAGACCTTGTGACCACAGCTACAAGCAGCCGCATTGACAATGGAGGTGGAGAACATGGTCCACTCGGACTCCATGTCTCCAACCTCCCCTGGGATCTGGGAGAAGCTCTCCCAGAGGTGGGAGTTGAAGACCTCGCTGACAGAGAGTTCCGCCAGTCATTCCCAGCAGACCCTCATAATACGTTTGCATCTGCCAGGTCTGACCGGCTTCCTCCCCTCCCAGCAGATCCAACTCACCACCAGGTGGTGATCGGTCGACAGCTCTGCCCCTCTCTTCACTCGAGTGTCCGAGACACGTGGCCGAAGGTCAGATGATATGACTACAAAGTCGATCATCAACCTCCAGCTCAGGATGTCCTGGTGCCACATGCACTTATGGACACCCTTGTGCTCGAACATGGTGTTCGTGATGGACAAACTGTGACTAGCACAGAAGTCCAACAACTGAACACCACTCGGGTTCAGATCGGGGAGGCCGTGCTTCCCGATCACCCCCCTCCAGGTCTCACTGTCGCCGCCCATGTGGGTGTTGAAATCCCCCAGAACAATGGAGTCCCCAGTCGGAGCACTATCTAGTACCCCTCCCAGGGACTCCAGGAAGGTCGGGTACCCTGCACTGCTGCTCGGCCCGTAGGCCGAGACAACGGTGAGAGACCTGTCCCCGACCCGAAGGCGTAGGGACGCGACCCTCTCATTCACCGGAGTGAACTCCAACACATGGCAACTGAGCTGGGGAGTTTGTGCCTCTATCTACAATAGATTACATATGAGGTCTGTTAGAAAAGTATTGGACCTTTTTATTTTTTGCAAAAACTTGATGGATTTGAATCACGTGTGCTTGCATGAGCAAACCTTGAACCTTCGTGCGCATGCGTGAACTTTTTCACACCTGTTGATTGCATCATTTTCTGGTAAGCAGCCTTTGTGTGAGGACATGTGTAGTGCGCTCAGCGGATTTTCATTACAAGTAAAAAGACGGAACGACTGGAGCAGTGCCGCATCAAATTTTGCCAGAAACTGGGCGACAGCCAGGTGGAAACCATTTGGATGATTCAGACGGCTTTCGGTGACTTTTCAGTCATGTGACTATCCGAGAAATTGTGAAAGAGGTGGGCATGTCACAGCATGTCCTGTGAGACTTCAACACAGAGGCGCTTTTGCTCCGCCGTCAGCAGCAGCATGAATTTCACCGCCACGCTTTTCATGGCCAAATCTTCTGTCACAGTGGAATGTACTGAAAAAGTGCGGATGTCCACCTTTTCCGCAATTTCTCAGACAGTCACACAATGGTCCCGCATCACCACAGCGTTCACTTTGGAAATGATCTGGTCGTTTCAGCATGTTGATGGCCGCCCAGAGCGTGGCTCGCTCTCCACAGTTGTGCGGACATCTTTAAACCGATTGTACCGCTCCTTAATCTGTGAGATGCCCATAGCATTGTCACCGAAAGCCATCTGAATCTTCCGAATGGTTTCCACCTGGCTGTCGCCCAGTTTCTGGCAAAATTTGATGCAGTAGCTCTGCTCCAGTCGTTCCGCCATTTTCCTTGTAATGAAAATCCGCCGAGAGCACAACACATGTCCTCACACAAAGGCTGCTTACCAGAAAATGATGCAATCAACAGGTGTGAAAAAGTTCACGCATGCGCACGAAGGTTCAAGGTTTGCTCATGCAAGCACACGTGATTCAAATCCATCAGGTTTTTGCAAAAAATAAAAAGATTTGATACTTTTCTAACAGACCTCATACATCCATTTCTTCTTTACTATCGGCTTCCCGCGCATGTTTTTCAATACAAAATTTGCAAATGATTTCCTCCATTTTCATCAAAGGTAAGAACAGTACAATTAATATGACAAAGTTTGACAAAGTTTTTTAATTCGGCACACAAAATATTCAAATAGAAAAAAATGAACAATTCCACAAACAAACACAGACAAAACTAGTGAGTCCGAAAGGGTGTGGGCTGAAGCAAAGCTTATTAGCGCCCACCCCTGCTAGTACAAGTCCAACAATTCTAATCAGTCATATTTACATAAATATAAATTCACTACTACATGTCGACACACAGACATACACATCAATATACTATTCACTTATAATTATATTTATATAGTACCAGATCATAAGAAAGTCGAATCAAGGCACTTTACGCCAGTAAGGACTAACCTTACCAACCCCCAGAGCAAGCACTAGGCAACACTAGATGTTTATTTTTTGAACTTTTAAAAAGTTCATAAATAAAAAGTAAAAAAAAAAAACTGCAGAGGGACAGTGATTATCCAGCATCTGTTTGACACCTGCATTAGCAGAGTCCAACTGTTATGAAGCATCGCTTCGTATAGCAGAATCCAACTGTTATGAAGCATCGCTTTGTATTGCTTTTCTTAGCTATCTATAATATAATGTTATTGTTGGTCAGTAACAATAAGTGCTAGCCAAAGAGAAATGTCACAGAGCGGTGCTTAATTGGTCTCGTTTAAGCGTTGAAGGCATGGAGCTGCAAAATGCTTCATTAGTCATCTTCTGAGTTAGCGTCTGCTCAGCTCATCATTCTGCGCACAGTATTCCTCTGTGCATGGAGGCTGCTTGAATGCATCATTTTCAGGAAAAGGCTCTTTAAGTTCCAGTGCTGTGATTCCACATGGGAACGGAGCTGAAACAGGAGCAGATAGTCAATCAGAGTTCACCTTTTGCAAATGCTTCATGTGATGCATTTGAACCAATGGGTGATGTGAAATCTTCAGAGTATAAAAAATAAGCTGCTGGCAGCTCTGGAACAGTATTCCCAACTTGGTGACTTTCTCGCTAAATCTGGCAACTTTACAAACCCTCTTGACTAGTTGTAGAGAAGCTTGAATCTTCAACTGGACTGGGTTGCTTGATGCGAGGCCATTTCGCTTCAAATCGCAGAAGCTTCCTCAGCTAAAATTCTTGCTGTGGTAGTCTGACTTCTGACTTCTTATACATATATTTACTCACTTATATTCTATTTTCACGTAATCTGTTCACATTAGTATTTATGCACTCACCAGCAAACACAATATACTTTAGTCACCTTTCTTTAATGTAAATATCTTTCTTTTCTTTACTGCTGCATGACTCTGGCTGCTTCAACAAGTGATTTTCCCACTGTGGAATCAATAAACTTTATCTTATCTTACCTTGCACCGTCTGCCAAACATAACGCAGATCAAGCCAGACCCATATCATACCATGTCGTAACGACCCGGACCACTCATTGGAAACGGGGCTGTTGGTATACGCTGGCTAAACCATCATGGTGTGACAGCTGCATAACTTATTCAATGTATCCATCGTATTCGTCAAATTTCTCATAAGTCAGCATACGCTGGCTAAATGGTCAAGATGTGACAGGGACCTAATAGAGAATGTGGGGAGAATTTTGAAACAAAACACGTAACAAGGATGATAAGGAAAAACAAGGAGTTTTAGGGCCACATTGAATTTCTTTTTTCTTTTGAACTTCGAGAATATAGTCGTAAATTACGAGAAAAAAGTTGTAATATTACAAGAATAAAGTCGAAATATTATATTATGACTTTATTCTCGTAATATTATGACTTTATTTTCATAATATTACAACTTTTTTCTCGTAAAATTCCGACTTTATTCTTGTAATATTACAACTTTATTCTCAAAGTCTTAAAATTCCGACTTTATTCTCATAATATTACAACTTTATTCTCGTAATATTACGACTTTTTTCTCGAAGTCTAAAAAAAAAAAATTCTATGTGGCCCTAAAACGCTGTCGTAGGCATGGCACATGTTGGACCAAAAAATTATTTGGATTCATTTTCATTTTCATCTTCATCTGTTTGAAAAATCTATTCATATTCCAGGCCACTATTTATTTAAAGGCTTATAATATACAGTTTAATAATTTTTAGTGTTCCTGGTAGTAATCAGGTTAACCAACAAGCAGCACTGTTTAATAAATGGAGGATTTGGTTAATGGGCAGTATTCTGAGGCACCAAGGACACACATTGTGGACCATATGTGAGCAACAGGTTTTCTGCTTTACGACAGAGCGTGTGTGTGTGTGTGTGTGTGTGTGTGTGTGTGTGTGTGTGTGTGTGTGTGTGTGTGTGTGTGTGTGTGTGTGTGTGTGTGTGTGTGTGTGTGTGTGTGTGTGTGTGTGTGTGTGTGTGTGTGTGTGTGTGAATTTGGAGCTGGTGGTTAGACAGCAAACACTGCAGAACAAACGTACCTTTCAGTCGACAGGGTGCGGTAAAAATCGAGAGGTGAGAAAGAGGGTTTGGACTGTTGCTCCATAATCTCTCTCTCTCTCTCTCTCTCTCTCTCTCTCTCTCTCTCTCTCTCTCTCTCTACCGCACAAGGTGGGTATTTTTCTTCTTCTTCTTCTAGTGATATTTTTAGACCTTGTGGCCAAATGTGGAGGCTCATGGGTGGTGGTCGACCTGCCCCACTGCTAACCCCATGGGTCACCTCTGAGTGGGTTGGGTAGATAAATAAACACAGCCAAAACCAACATTTGGAAGTGTGGTCAAACATCCGGCACAACATCCTCCAGCCTGTCTCTCTTTCTGTTTAGGATGTGGTGAAAAACTCTGATAATGACTCCTATTTTCATCAATTACATCCTAGGTTTTCTACAAACTATGATGTTGCATTGTCTGTGGTCTGTGTCACTATGTTGTCTGCCAAGACTTCACAGAAAAAAAATTACATGACTTGTGTTTCCACGTCCCCACGACCCGATCCCGGATAAGCTGTTGAAGATGAGTGAGAGAGTGATGTTTCCACGTCATTACACACAATGACCTGAGTGTTCAGACTGAGTTTACTTGGGATTTTTTTGTTTTTTTTCATTGTTAACTGTACCTCAAACCCCATAATGTGTGGAACGGCATTGGTCTGACTACCACCGCAATGCGTGAAGGCCACTTTTGAGTGTATACTCATGTTATGTGCATTGGGCAGCACACTTTCTTGTGTCTTAGGGTCACCAAAGAGAATGTTACAATTAGAATCAATACCTTCAGTCAGAACAGTAACGTGATTTCACCAAGAAACTAGAGGCCCTACAGCTCCACAACAGCATTCGAGCCAATCACATGCTCCTAAGATGTAAGAGCGCATAGTGTTCAAGACCCCAATGTCATAGAAGAGCCTCAGATCCACAGGAGGGTGCCAACCCCTGACAACAACACCCATAGGCACCCACGGGCCACTAAGGCCAACCACTGGATTTGTAACACAAACATGATAGTGCAAGAGCCACCTGTGAGATCAGAATACATGCCAAGAAATTCCATATCCAGGCTCTGATCTAACGCTAAACAGGCCAGGGTACCGCTGGGGCCACCCAGTTTGCACTCAAGAGGAGGAAGGCCAAAAAACATACCCATGATGTCATGCCACCAATCACATGATCTCCAGATGGGTCTAACAGTGCACCCACAACCTGGGTAGGAATAGTATGAATTAGCTCCACCTACCCCCAGAGAGGACATGTGTTGTCACCACAACACACCCGCCTCAAGATGCCCCTGTCCCATTCCCACACACTCAAGCTGTCCATGTCTTATGACCAACTCCTGCAATTTCTGGAACCTGTACTTTCCCTTTATCCCTATCGATCCTCCACCAGTGGTAAAGTCAGAAGAAAGATATTGAAATGCAGCTGTCAGTGCATGCATGGGTGTGTGGATTTGCATCATACTGGGCACAGCTAACCAAAAAGTTAGCTTCGATAACCGCAAATCCGCTAATTGAAAAGTTAACTTTTATACTAAACTGATAAACTGCTAAAAAAAAAATTGCAGAAGTTACAGCTAACTTGGCACACTGTCAGCTACTGATAAGCCACTTTTGAGTTTAAGCACCGCAGAGACTTCTGAGTAAATTCAAAAGCGATCACAAACCCAAAACAATCAACAAGCCAGAACTTTTGTCTTTATGCACCCTGCCCGCTGTTGCTGCCGCTCCTGAAAAGAAAAAAAAATTTGCACGCAACAATACAGATGGTGGAAGAGGAGATTCGCTCATGCTTTCATTTATAAACAAAACTAATTCCGGACAGTTTATCCACATTAACGGCAACTCTGTCATTTTTACAAAGTGAAAATATTGCACATATCTTTTAAAGTAATGCACTAATTCTGAAGGTTTGAGCATTAACCGACACACACACCAAAAAGGCATTATGGGAAATAAGCCTCCTCTCATCACCCCCTCCCCCCTTCAAAATGCATAGAACACTGCCATCTACTGGATCAGAGTGTCAGTATGAGCTGACTCTTGTTCATATCCATACCCTACCCAATAAGCCACAAAAAATAGTGAAATATTTGGTGTACAAAGCTTATAAGCTTCCCAGATTTAATTTTTAAAAACAAGAACTGCTAATATTTTATTCATCCAAAACAAAATTTACTATTGTGAGCAACACAGCTGGTTATTATTATTTCCCAAAATAGTATCAGAAAACAAAAGGTTTGCTTTAGCGAACATCTCCAAAGTTGGCTTGTTCCTCCCAAGTGATCAAGCCAGCACGTCAGTTGAATAGCAATTGCTTTGTGCACGTGCACCTTCTTGTTCCACTTTGACACACCAAGATCTGAAAAACTGTAAGAGACGTCAACACAGAATCAAACAACGTGGTTGCTTGTGATCATAGTATGAAAATACATTGTACCGCTTTGAAATTCGCCTTCATTTTGACCACGTATCTGTCTCTAATTAGACTCTTCTGAGATCCCCATTTCTCAAATGAAGGAGTTGGGAAATGATTGATTTTTTTTTTTTTTTTACTGTAAGTTGGGACAAACACTACACCGTGTTGGCATTATATGCAGGAAAGGAATGAGCCACGTGTATGAATAGAAATTTTCCAGCCAACGTTCTAGAATCTAATACGCAGCAATAAAATACTGTATTTGTTGGTAATCTGTTTTTTTCTTGTTGCTGCAGCAAGTGGCCCAAATACTTATATATCTGCCACATACCACTAACATGTGAATGCATTATAATGAGTACATTTTGGGGGGGATTTTCTGTCATGTTTGCAGGAGAAAAAAAACAGGGCAGAAGTAAAGTCAAAAGACTGATTTCACCAAATGTACCTCATGCGCCACCTATTGGTATAAATATTTTACCTCCAGTTGACCCTGCAGACAGATTTCTGAAAGGCCGAACTGAGTTACAATACCCACACAAAAGCAAAACCTCCAGCATTATGTCCTCTCCAACATTTTTACAGTCACATAGTTAATACAAGGTCAGGCTTAAGAAAACTATACTGAAAAGCTGTTTTTCAATCCGAACTCAGGTCCTTGTTGAGCCACGGCCAAAAAAGCAAGTCACAAATTGGCAGGTTATAAAATAGAAACGTTTTTGGACTGTGTTCCATCTGGAGTGGTTTTACTTTTTGGCCTTGCTGTGCTCTGTTTTGATTTGGAATCATTTATTGGAGACCTCTGCTGTTTCTTTTGAAGCTCGATCTGAAGATCCAGCACCGCACCTTTCATTGAAATAGTTTCATAATGATGCTGCCAAGGATATCACTAATATTCTGAGAATATGAGAAAAGTGGGATAGTTTTGGCGGCCGAGCCAAGGTGATATGGTGGGAGGAAGGAAATATGAGTGGAGGAGTGGGCGTAAACATTTGTGGGAAGAGAATAAATGATGAGAAGAGGGCATACTGGAACAGCGGTTAGAGCGGACAAGATGAAAGGAGGTGAATGCAGACATCTGGAAGAGTTTTTGTTTGTGCCTCCTTCAAACTGCCACTGTGCCACTGCTAAGTTGAAGCCTGCATGTGTGAGTGTGGCTGCAGTTACGCATGGACGTGTGTCTGAAAGGAGCATGTCTGCACAAAAATGCGAGTAATGTATCAGGTCATCAGCCCTGTGCAAACCTTCAGAATCCCGGTCAGTATTGTTGGCATCCTGAATTTTATAAAGAAAATATAAAATGTGTTCAGAACTAAATGCAAGTAGACCAATCTGATAATGCACGAAAAGTAATCATATCTTATCCCAAGTGTCCCGTGTGCTTTCTAGAAAAAGGCAGTTGTTTTTGTTACACTCCACCACTTGTGCGAGAATCCCTTGATGGCTTCCCTCACTTGTCCCTTTCTTGTAATGTCGATCAGTTTTTAGAACTGCCTACTCCAGACATATTTTCCATACAGTGCTGTACTGTTTGTATTACATTAGATTAAATAGGACTTTATTAATCCTTGGGAAGACTCCATAAGGAAATTTGAGGTTCCAGCAGCATTGCATAGCAGCACACAGGGTAAGAAGCACACAGTGTATCAAAGTAAAAAAACAGTATGGAGGCAGTATGTATGCAAATGGACATCATTCTTTTTTACTTTCACTTTTGATACTCTGTGTGCTTCTTACCCTGTGTGCTTCTATACAATGCTGCTGTAACCTCAAATTTCCTGATGGCGTCTTCCCAAGGGATTAATAAAGTTCTCTATAATCTCATCTAATCTAATTTGTAAATGGGCAATATTTTTGTTAAACTCCTTGAATTAAAACTAAAAGCCTTCACTCCAAGCACATCTTGATTGTTTCAACATCATCATGATGGTATACAGAGATAAAATTGTCTCTCTGTCCAAATATTAAGTGGAACTCAAGAGCCAACAAACAAACAAAAACTGCACGATGCAGTTTCTCCAGTCACAGCCACAGAAATCTATAACTCCTTCTGGGTCTCTTGGTGGCTTTCCTCACGAGTCTCTTTCTTGCACAGTCGCTCATTTTTTGAGCAGTACCTTCAGATAGATTTACCACACAGTACAATACCATCAGTATTTCTTAATGATTGATGGAAATGAAGTCCAAGACACATTCAGTGACTTGAACATGTTCATGTATCCATCCACTGACTTGTCTCAACAAAGCTGGCTGTGAAAAAGTTTTTTTAATTAATCAAATTAGTACCCATCATGTGTACATTTTATATCTGTATTTCTGTATTTGATGGTGTTTGTAATTGTTCTTGTTGCTGTTTCTGGTTTGTTTCAGAGCATATTTTAAATTGTGCACTTAAAAATCTGAAATACCAATAACTTACCTGCAATTAAAGCAAATGTTTAGTCAAGATCAATAACGATGAAGAGAAAATTGTAGGTAGAGAGAAAAGAAGGAGAGAAAGGGCAACAGAGGGACAGAGAAGGCCTTGAACCTCCAGCTCTGCTGTTACTGGCGTCTTCTCAAAGGTTTTTCGGTCAGACAGGAGGCCAAGCTAACAGGGTCAGTCTCTCTTAACTTCCACCTACGGCTCCACTGAAATGTACGCCTGGACGCTATGACATCCACAGAAGTCAGATCTCTCCAAAGAGTTTTTCATCTGTAAATGACCCTGCCTACCTCATATCCTGTTCAGTGGAGCTATCCATGTGAAACCAAAAGATTACATCAATCCCTGAGGCTCAGGGTTTCCAAAATATGGGTCCATGGCTCAGATTTGACCCATGAGCCAATTTAATAACTCTCACCAAATGTTCACCTTTGTTCTTATACCGAGAAGGCAGTTTGTATTGATATTTTTTTTCTTCCTGTTCTGATTATTATTATTTAGATCAGTCAGATGCATCGGTTGTCTGCTTGTGTGGTTGCTATGTGTGCCATGGGACGGTTCCATGGTGCTGTGGATGCGGCGACATGTGACACCAGAGCATGCTTTCATACTTGGAGCAATCTGAAGTAGAGATGGGCGGATCGATCGTAATATTGATAATATCGATACCAACGCTGGTATTGATATTCAACGATCCTTGTGTAAAAAGATCGATACTCAAACTTTTTCTCTCTCCCACACGCACTGACTGCTGCGCACACAGATTCATCAAAATCTACTCTCTGTCTGTAAGAGCAGTGTTGTGCTGTGTCACACAACACGGAACAGCGCGCCCTCCCCCCTCTGGTCTTTTGTTGTTGCGCCTTCACGTGGCTCAGCGGTGCCAGCCAACAGCCATGCAGGTAGCCTCAGCCTGGCCTGCCCACTCAGCACTCTCCTTGAGTCAGCCCTCGACCTCAGGAGATTTTAAGTTGTGTTGAGTGATATTTTTTAAACAAAAATGTTGATTGTGATAATAAAGTATTTTGTTGTCACGTACAATGTTTGGTGAAATTCTATCCTAGGTCTTTTGGATCCTTTGGATCTATGAAGCTTAAATATGAAACAGTATCGGTATCGGTATTGATATCGGTAATACTGGGCCTGTATTTACTTGGCATCGGATCAATACCAAAATTCCCAGTATCGCCCACCAGAAAAATAAAATAAAAATATAATTGTATAATTAGTGAAAATCAGTGGGTTTATTTGTTTATTTATTAAGATCCCCACTCTTCCTGGGGTGCACACAAAACAACAACCACAATATACAATAATCAAAAATCAAAAATGCATTCAAAAATATATAAAAATAATTTTTAAAAATAACAAAGGGAAAAAAAATAAAACAAAACCAATCAACTTCCAGTCAAATTAATCATCACATCTAGTCAATCCATTATCAAAAAAAATTAAACCCAGATTGCTAGCTAGGTCAGCATACTGTTTTAGAAGTTCCTTAAAAGAACATCCATCCATCTTCTACCGCTTAGTCCAATTAAGGGTCGCGGGGGGCTGGAGCCTATCCCAGCAGTCATAGAGCACGAGGTGGGGTACACCTAGGACAGGACGCCAGTCTGTCGCAGGGCCACAAACAGACAAACAAACACAGACACACCCACACACACACCTAAGGACAATTTTAAAGACTCCAATCCACCTAACTTGCATGTCTTTGGATGTGGGAGGAAACCGGAGCACCCGGAGGAAACCCAAAGACACACGGGGAGAACATGCAAACTACACACAGAAAGGCCACGGGAATTGAACCCACAACCTTCTCGCTGTGAGGCAACAGTGCTAACCACTTAAAAGAACATTCATTTGAAATAAGTTTAATGCATTCCTGTAATAAATTCCATTCCTTCATACCTCTAAATATGACAGTGTTCTTTATGGCATTAGTTCTGGTCACAGGTAACATAAAAATTTCCCACCACAGCATGTCTGGTAATGTATCTATGATTTTCTGTGTTGTGTGGGCCGCTGAAGAGGAGGTACTGCTGGCCCACCACCACCAGTCGGCGCCCTGCTTGGAGTGCGGGCTTCAAACATGAGAGGGCGCCGGAGCCATTGGAAGTGACAGCTGTCACTTGTCAACCACACCAGCTGTCTCTCATCAACCACCTCATAAGAAGCGGATTACAACTCCACCTCCTCGCCGAGAAATCATCTACCACTAAAGGTAACCTTCTCTGCTGAATTATCATTGTCTAATATTGTTCTGTGTGCAGCCGCATTCCTGTAGATTGAGTTTGGAGATTGGATTGGCGGATAGTGAGAAGACGACGGTCATCGTCTCTCACTCCATCCAGAAGAGGGACAAACAGGAGCTGCACGAGTGAAAACGTATCTGGAGGTGGAGGTTTTCCCTCCCGGAGGAATTGTGTGTAAAGGTTGCTGGGTGTGAGGACTCACACTCACCGTCATCTGTTTCTTGTCTGCCAGCAGTACCAGGGCCGACAACGGAGGACAGAGACCACCTGGGGACTCGGGACTTGGCGGCTCCGGTGTTCTTCAGGCCGTTGGTGGTGGAAGCGGTGTGGGCCCCAGCTCTTCGATCATCAGAGGTCTCCTATCTTCGAGCCTGCCCACAGTCCTCTTGTGTACAATTGGCATCCATTATTTCTGTCTGTATTCCGTTGTGTGCCTTCACAACATTAAATTGTTACTCCTTTTCTTATCCATTGTCCGTCCTTTTGCGCCCCCTGTTGTGGGTCCGTGTTACGACACCATCCCAACAGGATTTCTCGGCCATTCGTCATGGATCCCGAGGGGCGTCAACCACAGCTTGAACAGCCAATGGGAGAACAAGGAGCGCAGGCGTCAGCAGGAGGCGTGGTAAGTGATCTGCAGCAAATCCTTACCGCTTTCACTGCTCAGTTACATCTGGTAACCGAGCAAAATGCAATCCTCAATCGGAGGATGGAGGCTCTCACCGCCAGAGTGGAAGCACGCGAGTCGAGCGTCGCTGCAGTGTCTCCTCCTGCTGGCCCGGGGCCTAATACAGACGTTCCACTGGCCGTTCAACAACCCCCCCCACCGTCCCCTGAAGCTTACATAAGCCCTCCCGAACCGTACGGAGGCTGTGTTGAAACGTGCGCAGACTTCCTAATGCAGTGTTCGCTCATTTTTGCACAGCGTCCGGTTATGTACGCATCAGACGCCACCCGGGTGGCTTATGTAATTAATCTGCTTCGAGGTGAGGCACGCGCTTGGGCTACAGTGCTCTGGGAACAGGATTCATGGCTTCTGACATCATACGCTGGGTTTATACGGGAATTCAAACAAGTGTTTGATCATCCCAATAGAGGCGAGACTGCCTCGACCGTGCTGCTGTCAATGAGACAGGGGCGTCGGAGCGCAGCTGATTACGCTGTCGACTTCCGCATCGCAGCTGCGAGGTCTGGCTGGAATGACGTTGCGCTCCGCGCTGCCTTCATAAGCGGACTGTCTCCAGTACTGAAGGAGCATTTACTGGCTAAGGACGAACCGCAGGATTTCGACGGGCTTGTCAATCTGGTTATACGCTTAGACAACCGCTTAAATGAACACCGTCGGGAGCAGGCTGGGGGGCGTGGCCGGGCACAAGCCGTCCCTCTCTCTTCCGGGTCCGAAAGGGCGACGTCGTCCCCACGTTCCATTGCCAGAGGGCTCCGTGTGGCAACAGCTCCCCCTGCTGACGAAGCTATGGAGACGAGCAGGGCCAAAGTGAGATCTGACGTCAGACAAAGGAGGCTGGCCCGCGGGGAGTGTTTTTACTGTGGCTCATGTGAGCACATGTTAAAAGACTGCCCCAAACGGTCAAACACCAACGCCCGTCCTTAGAAACTGGGCTAAGGGTGGGCCATAACATGTACACGGGGAGACCCCGCAGATCAGCACGAATCCCAGTGATAATCCTGAGTGGGGATTTAACCCTTCATGCCCCAGCACTGGTGGACACGGGGTCCGAAGGGAATCTGTTGGATAGCAGATGGGCAAAAGAAGTAGGGCTCCCTCTAGTGGCTCTGCCTTCGCCTTTGAAGGTACGGGCACTAGATGGCACCCTACTCCCGTTAATCACACACCGGACACAGCCCGTGACTCTGGTTGTGTCTGGGAATCACAGGGAGGAGATCGTGTTTTACGTGACACCTTCTACCTCCCAAGTGATTTTGGGTTTTCCTTGGATGGTGAAGCACAATCCCCGGATCGATTGGCCGTCTGGGGTAGTGGTGCAGTGGAGCGAAGCCTGCCACCGGGAGTGTTTAGGATCCTCGGTTCCACCCGGGATCACGGCTAAGGAGGAGGTTAAAGTCCCTCCCAATCTCACGGCGGTGCCTGTGGAGTACCATGATCTGGCTGATGTTTTCAGCAAAGATCTGGCACTCACTCTTCCCCCGCACCGACCGTACGATTGTGCCATTGATTTGATTCCGGACGTTGAGTACCCGTCCAGTAGACTGTACAACCTCTCACGTCCGGAACGCGAATCAATGGAGACCTACATCCGGGACTCCTTAGCCGCCGGATTGATCCGGAACTCCACCTCCCCGATGGGTGCGGGCTTCTTTTTTGTGGGTAAGAAAGACGGCGGACTCCGTCCATGCATCGATTACAGGGGGTTGAACGAGATCACGGTTCGCAATCGATACCCATTGCCCCTCTTGGATTCGGTGTTCACACCCTTGCATGGAGCTCAAATATTCACCAAACTTGATCTTAGGAATGCGTACCACCTGGTTCGGATCCGGAAGGGAGACGAATGGAAGACGGCATTTAACACCCCGTTAGGTCATTTTGAGTACCTGGTCATGCCGTTTGGTCTCACCAATGCGCCCGCGACGTTCCAAGCATTGGTTAACGACGTCTTGCGGGACTTCCTCCATCGGTTTGTCTTCGTATATCTGGATGATATACTCATCTTTTCTCTGGACCCTGAGACTCATGTCCAGCATGTACGTCAGGTCCTACAGCGGTTGTTAGAAAACCGGTTGTTTGTGAAGGGCGAGAAGTGTGAGTTTCACCGCACTTCTTTGTCCTTCCTGGGGTTTATCATCTCCTCCAACTCCGTCGCCCCGGATCCGGCCAAGGTTGCGGCGGTGAGGGATTGGCCCCAACCAAAAAGCCGTAGGAAGCTGCAACAGTTCCTCGGCTTTGCAAACTTCTACAGGAGGTTCATTAAGGGTTACAGTCAGGTTGTTAGCCCCCTGTCTGCCCTGACCTCCACTAAAGTCCCCTTCACCTGGTCGGACCGGTGCGAGGCCGCATTTAGGGAGATGAAACGCCGGTTTTCGTCTGCGCCAGTTCTGGTGCAGCCTGATCCTACTCGCCAGTTTGTAGTGGAGGTGGACGCCTCAGACTCAGGGATAGGAGCCGTGCTGTCCCAGAGCGGGGAGTCCGATAAGGTTCTCCATCCTTGTGCCTACTTTTCCCGCAGGTTGACCCCCGCTGAGCGGAATTATGACGTGGGCAATCGAGAACTCCTCACGGTGAAGGAGGCTCTGGAAGAGTGGAGACACCTGTTGGAGGGAGCTACGGAGCCTTTCACGGTTTTCACGGACCACCGGAACCTGGAGTACATCCGGACTGCCAAGCGGCTGAACCCCAGGCAAGCCCGCTGGTCCCTGTTCTTCGGACGCTTTGACTTCCGGATCACCTACCGCCCCAGGACTAGGAATCAACGGTCCGATGTGCTGTCCCGGGTGCACGAAGAGGAGGCCAGGGCTGAGTTGTCGGACCCCATTGAAACCATCCTTCCCGAGTCCACTGTCGTGGCCACCCTCACCTGGGACGTGGAGGAAACCGTCCGGGAGGCCCTGGCAAGGAACCCGGACCCGGGAGACGGTCCGAAGAACAAACTTTACGTCCCACCAGAGGCTAGGGCTGCTGTCTTGGACTTCTGCCACGGATCCAAGTTCTCCTGTCATCCCGGAGTGCGTAGGACCGTGGCAGTAGTCCAGCAGCGCTTCTGGTGGGCGTCACTGGAAGCCGACGTCCGGGACTACGTCCAGGCCTGTACCACCTGTGCCAGGGGCAAGGCGGACCATCACAAGACCAGGGGTCTCCTCCAACCCCTGCCTGTGCTTCATCGCCCCTGGTCCCACATCGGCCTGGACTTCGTCACAGGCCTCCCGCCGTCCCAGGGCAACACCGCCATACTGACAATAGTGGACCGGTTCTCCAAGGCGGCCCACTTCGTGGCCCTCCCGAAGCTCCCAATGGCCCAGGAGACAGCAGACCTCCTGGTCCACCACGTCGTGCGTCTGCATGGGATACCATCGGACATCGTCTCGGATCGTGGTCCCCAGTTCTCCTCGCAGGTCTGGAGGAGTTTTTGTAAGGAGCTGGGGGCCACCGTACGTCTCTCGTCCGGGTATCACCCACAGACGAACGGCCAGGCAGAGCGGGCGAACCAGGACTTAGAACAGGCCCTTCGCTGTGTAACCTCCGCGCATCCGGCGGCCTGGAATAACCATCTGGCCTGGATCGAGTACGCTCACAACAGCCAAGTGTCATCTGCCACCGGCCTCTCCCCTTTTGAAGCGTGTCTGGGCTACCAGCCCCCATTGTTCCCACTTGTGGAGGGAGAGGTCGGGGTACCCTCGGTCCAGGCCCACCTGCGGAGGTGCCGCCGGGTGTGGCGGACCGCCCGTTCTGCCCTGTTGCGGGCCCGGACGAGGGCCAAGACCCATGCAGATCGCCGGCGATCCCCGGCCCCTGCATACCAACCAGGGCAGGAGGTGTGGTTATCCACCAAGGACATCCCGCTCCAAGTGACATCCCAGAAACTGAAGGACCGTTTCATTGGACCATTCCCCATCGCCAAGATCCTCAGTCCGGCCGCAGTGAAGCTGACACTCCCGGCTTCACTGCGGATCCACCCGGTTTTTCATGTCTCTAGACTCAAGCCATACCACGCCTCACCACTCTGCACCCCTGGACCCGAGCCACCTCCTGCCCGAATCATCGACGGGGAGCCGGCATGGACTGTTCGTCGGCTCCTGGACGTCCGTCGGAAGGGCCGGGGTTTTCAGTACTTGGTGGACTGGGAGGGGTACGGACCCGAAGAACGCTCCTGGGTGAAGAGGAGCTTCATCCTGGACCCGGCCCTCCTGGTCGATTTCTACCGCCGACACCCGGACAAGCCTGGTCGGGCGCCAGGGGGTGCCCGTTGAGGGGGGGGTCCTGTTGTGTGAGCCGCTGAAGAGGAGGTACTGCTGGCCCACCACCACCAGTCGGCGCCCTGCTTGGAGTGCGGGCTTCAAGCATGAGAGGGCGCCGGAGCCATTGGAAGTGACAGCTGTCACTTGTCAACCACACCAGCTGTCTCTCATCAACCACCTCATAAGAAGCGGATTACAACTCCACCTCCTCGCCGAGAAATCATCTACCACTAAAGGTAACCTTCTCTGCTGAATTATCATTGTCTAATATTGTTCTGTGTGCAGCCGCATTCCTGTAGATTGAGTTTGGAGATTGGATTGGCGGATAGTGAGAAGACGACGGTCATCGTCTCTCACTCCATCCAGAAGAGGGACAAACAGGAGCTGCACGAGTGAAAACGTATCTGGAGTTGGAGGTTTGCCCTCCCGGAGGAATTGTGTGTAAAGGTTGCTGGGTGTGAGGACTCACACTCACCATCATCTGTTTCTTGTCTGCCAGCAGTACCAGGGCCGACAACGGAGGACAGAGACCACCTGGGGACTCGGGACTTGGCGGCTCCGGTGTTCTTCAGGCCGTTGGTGGTGGAAGCGGTGTGGGCCCCGGCTCTTCGATCATCAGAGGTCTCCTATCTTCGAGCCTGCCCACAGTCCTCTTGTGTACAATTGGCATCCATTATTTCTGTCTGTATTCCGTTGTGTGCCTTCACAACATTAAATTGTTACTCCTTTTCTTATCCATTGTCCGTTCTTTTGCACCCCCTGTTGTGGGTCCGTGTTACGACACCATCCCAACATTCTGAAGGAGAAATTCCTAAACAAAATACGAGGTAACTTAGTGACAATAATCTTACTAGTGAAAATAACTAGTGAATATAAAAGTCTGTCTTTGACTAACAGCCAGTTTAAACTTTTGTACATTGTAATAATGTTAGTCCTATAACTGCATTTAACTAGTGAATATAAAAGTCTGTCTTTGACTAACAGCCAGTTTAAACTTTTGTACATTGTAATAATGTTAGTCCTATAACTGCATTTAAGTGCTACACAAGCAGCCCTATTTCGAATAATCTGTAATTTATTGATCATTTCACCAGAAGCATTTGACCAAACTGCTCGACAATAATGAAGGTATACTAATAATAATGCTTTATTAGCGTAATTCAATGTTGTACAACTTAAAAACCTTGCATGTCTTCTCATAATCAATACACCCCTGCTCATTTTTCCAAAAATATTATTTATATGTTTTTTCCACGATAATTTTGAATCTACCTGTTACACCCAGCAGCTTAGTCTCCTGTACTTGATTTATTCTCATATTATTCATTTTAGTGTTTAATACGGGCTTTTTCATAATAACACAACTAAAGCCAATAATCATGCAGTTAGTCTTTACTATATTCAACACTGGCTTATTGGACTTAACCCAGTCAACTACCTTGTGCAGTTCCACATTTAAAACAGCTTCTAAATCATTGTGTGAGCTTGCTGATGTATAAACAGTTGAATCAGCTGCATACATCAACTCCACATTACATGGAGAAATGTAATGTGGTAGGGGTGGGATTCAAACCCGGAACCTTCCGCACTGAAACCAAGTGCATTAACCACTTGACCACCACCCCTACAAACTTTATCAAAAATATATGGTAAATCATTTGTGAAAATTGTAAATAATAGTGGACCGAGGCAACTCCCTTGTGGCACTCCACATACTACGCTCCTGGTGCTAGAGAAACAGCCATTAAAAACACTGTCTGTGTCCTGTTAGATAGATAACTATAAAACCAAGTAAGAGCTGATAGCTCAAAACCATAACCAGCGAGTTTTTCCAATAGCAAATCATGATCAATGATATCAAACGCAGCAGAGAAATCAAGAAACACAGTACCAGCTATATTCTTCTTTTCAATGCCATGGCAGTGGAGTGACTCTTTCTATATGCATGCTGGAAATCCGTGAATAAATTATTTGACGAAAAATAGTTACTATTTTGCTCATATACAATAGACTCCATAATTGTTCCTAACACAGGTAGAATACTTATGGGTTGACTGTTTAAAGTCAAGAACTGAATTTTCTTGTTTTTCGGTAGTGGAATAATTTTAGCCTGTTTCCACTCTTGTGGACATGTGTTGCAAGCAAAACTGGGGTTTATTATATGAGCAAGAACAGGAGCGACGGCTGCTAGTCTGAGAAGCCTACTGTCAAGACCGTCAACACCCAGGGGCTTGTCTTTACAGGATTTCAAATATTCCTTTACCTTATTAATACTTACTTCTTCAAATTTAAACCTGATGTTTTTATTCTTCATATTTCTTATCAATAGATAGGATTTAACATTGCTCAAATTAGGCATAGTTTCTCTTAATTTATTGACTTTGCTTATAAAGTAATCATTAATATAATTAGCAATATCTACTGGCTTTGATATGAATTTATTATTTACCTCAAGAAAGGACAACTTGATTCTATTTTTCTTACCGGTCAGCTGATTTAAAACATTCCATATCTTTTTGCTATCAGTTCCTGCTTTCTGAACTTGATCCACAAAAAACATTTTTGTTACCTTTCTATTAAGTTTAGTGACAGTTCCTCATTTTACGATCAAGATCCCAGTCAGATTTATTTCCTGCTATAATTGCCATTTTTTCATCTGATCTCTCATTTTAATCTTTAATTTTAGTCTTTAATTTCATCATCCAACCAGGGTGTGACAATGTTCCTGACAGTAAACTTCCTCAAAGGAGCATAAATTTCAACGAAAGGCATGAATAAACTATTAAATCTTGCAAGTGCAATTTTAGGATTATGAATAGATAACACCTCAGACCAACGAATAGCTTTCACATCATCAACAAATTTCACATCATTAAACATTTTATATGACCTCTTGAATATCACTATGGGTCCAGGTCTACCTACGTACCTATTAATGACCTGAGTAAATCCACATGTAGCGGTGACAGTAAACAACTTATTTCTTAAATGGCAGTTTTTAGCAAACCAGTCAATGTTGGTTTGCTAAAAACTGTTGGGTTTTGTTGTGTTGAAATCAATAGTAAATAAAAGGAGATGTAATACAGAACCCTGCGGTTAAATAACCCCTGTTAAATAAAAAATAAATGCCACTTGCAGGATTTGAACCTGCGATTTACAAAAGCTCAGATTACCAGACGGAAACTTTACCACTGCACTACAATCACTGTTTCTAACAGAAGCATAAAATGCCTAAAATCAAGAAGGAGATAAACATATTTTTTTTTAAAAAGAGAGAGAGAAAAAAGCGCCATAATAACTGACAAAACGGTGTTTGTTACAGCGTATTTTTGTCTGTGTTGTAATTTAACACCTTGCTAGCATGGTCACGTCCAGCTGTCAGTCAGCTGGCGGTCAGCTGACGGGCGCTAGTGTCCAAAGCAAAGCGATCATATAAAAATGAGTTCACGCCTTTGTCACCCTTATTTGTTTGATTTAATTTCTACTCTTTTTGTCTGTCATGTAAACTGCAATTTATGTGGTGGAAGAGAAATCAGCCGGCCGACCGGCCGACTTCACACCATGCCGCGCGCTCAGACGCTGGCCAGTCCTCATGAGGGCATGAGCGCCTGCACACACATGTGCAGTGTGTGTTCTCCAGCTGAGGTGCAGGACATTTTTTTCACTGCACTGAGGAGGTAAATTAATATAATATAAAATGACAAGCATCTATTTTAGCTGTTATATAAAACAAATAATGAATGTTTTTACATTCTTTCAATGGAACGAATATTTAATTTGGTGAAACCTGGAACATACCATTCAACGAGGTGAAGAATATTTGTGCCATTGAACTCATAAACATTCATTATTTGTATATGTCAACTGGAGGTTTAGCTGACTGGCAAAATTTTGCCGTGCATTCTGGGTAATTTTTTTGCCAATATGTTATGGAGAACTGAATGCAACAGGCAGCTGTTGCATTCAGATCCCAATGCAGTACAGTCTTATCATGATAGTCCAATAGGAGAGGACGTCCTGGCCAGTTTAAGGTCCCTGAAGTCTGGATGGAAACTTTATTTTTGTCCTCAAAGAGAGAAATCAAGAAAATCCATTTGGAGCCTTGTAAACTTAATAGATACCATGTCCACTGTGTCACGCTCAGTTATCCACTTACCCACTGATCCTTAATGAGATGAAAATTTTCTAAAGCACGTTATTAACTTTAATCACCTCTCATCATTGAAGTGGACAGAAACAGGAGTGAGTAAGGGAGACCACACAAGAGGAGACAGATGAGAAGATGAAAGGGCGGAGTAGCTGACAGGAAACAGAGGGTATATTGGCGGTATTGACCGCACGGTGGGGGCAGATACGTGTGCTGCTGAAACGGCTGCACGTGCCTGATAGCGGTGCTGTTTGGACTGGCAGAGACACTGAAGGGATCCGGCTTATTATTTCAATAAAATAACCACACGCTCTGAATAAAGCTGCACTTGCACCCATTCACCCCTTCACCCCCTTCACCCTGCATCAGCCATCACATTTTTCACGTCTTTCCACAAATCCTGGAGGGTTAAGCAGAAAGTGCTGAGAATGTCTGGTGAATGTTGGAATGTGGTTTTGAATTTTCAATGCCAAACAACGATCTGCTTGGCCTGAGAGCAAGGCCCCATGAAGCAGGAATGAGTGTGATAATACCAAAGGGGGAGCAGCAGTAATATCCTGATTAAAAGTACAAAAAGAAGTTCTTTCAAAGATTTGTCAGAGCAATAGTGACTTACTTCAATGTACTGTAAATGTGGTTTAAGGGAATTCAGGTCTTTATTATTTCGCAGTAGATTGACCTTATACAAAATAGTCCCTTTTCAGGCTGTCAAAAAACACTTTTTTGAATTACAAATGAGCACAGATATTAAACCAAACCCTCCCAAAAACCACTTTGAACAAGAGCAAATGAAGATTTCTGGCATCCGCCCCTCCAGATCACCTCCAACATTCAGTGGAGTCTTCCATGCCCTAATATCTACCTGTGGTGCAAAATTGGGAATCCGTGAAGTAGTTTTGACGTAATCCACCTAAGATGAAAATTTCAGACCCCTCCATGATTTCTAAGTGGGAGACTTGCAAAACCACAGGGTATTCAAATACTTATTTTCCTCTGTGTGTGTGTGTGTGTGTGTGTGTGTGTGTGTGTGTGTGTGTGTGTGTGTGTGTGTGTGTGTGTGTGTGTGTGTATATATATATATATATATATATATATATATATATATATATATATATATATATATATATATATATATATATATATATATATATATATAAGCTTTTGCTTCTGCCTACACCATTTTGGCCGCACAAAACTGTGAAATTGTTTGAGTTTTTTGTTTCAAGAGATTTTTTGTTATGTGTGTGTGCCAAATAAACTCATTCGTTCATTCAATAATAATAATAATAATAATAATGATAATAATCAACTACCTTGGGAGAGATTTAAAAAAAAAAAATCAAGTACTTTTTGAAAAATTCCATCACTGATTTCAGATCTTTCTCACAAAACATGTATAAAGGGGAAAAGTACTTAATTACAGTTATGTTGTTTCCATCACTTCTTGTAATTACAGGATGACTATTTTATCAGAGAACCATCACATTGGACAGATGTTTTGTTGGCCTCCACTGATCTGCATTTATTTACTGAATGTTTTGTTCTTCCAGCTGTCAGTGACACACTCCCTTGTCATTGTTGTTGTTGTCGTTGTGTGTCAGGTGTGTGTCGGTATCCTCTGGGCATGTCAGGAGGACAAATACAGGATGAGGACATCTCAGCTTCCAGCCAGTGGTCTGAATCCACCGCTGCCAGATATGGCAGGTAGGCCTGACACGCAGTCACAGCGGTGCTTCGTGTTTACCCTGATGATGAACATGTGTGAGCGGTTTATCTTGTAAAGTACCTGTACTGGTTTATTTGCACTAAACCACAAAGTGGGCTATCAGCTGTATGTACTTAGAACCACAGCACTAAGGTGCTGCTGTTTGTGGGAGAACCTGGGTGGCCTTCAGTATCAGGATAATGATGTAACACAATTTCTCCCTGTAGCCTGGCTGTGGTTTCAGTCCCTGCCACTGAGGTGTTTTTATAAGAAGCTGTTAGAACTGAAATCTGCCACCGTGCTCACGCCAACTTCACTCTTACCTTTCCCTCACCGCCCTGTCTTACTTTCTCTCCTCATTTACCATGAACATCCACCCCTGTGATTTCATGTTTTCTCTCTGTGTCTCTTCCTCCCTTGGCTCGTGTCTTTCTCCCAGGTTGGACTTCGAGGAGGGCGATGGAGCGTGGTGTCCGGAGATAACCGTTGAGCCTGACAACCTGAACGAGTTCCTCCAGATTGACCTGCGCTCGCTCCATTTCATCACCCTTGTGGGCACCCAGGGTCGTCATGCAGGAGGCATCGGCAATGAGTTTGCCCAAATGTATAAGATTAAATACAGCCGTGACGGGAGCCGCTGGATCTCCTGGAGGAACAGGCAGGGCAAGCAGGCAAGACAGCTTTTTGAATCAGTTGTGATGATGAGATCTATGTTTTACAATTGTCAGTGTATATTTCGATGATCCCTGAAACCAAACTGCAGGGTTCCCCTGATCTGAAGTAATAGGTAACATCCAAAATGATGACTATTATATTAGCCGAGTGACTTCCGATGGCCGAGTCCAGGAAGGGGTTGGAAGCCTGGATCTTAATCTTGATCCAAGACTACTGTGCAAACGTGTGTGTGTGTGTGTGTGTGTGTGTGGTGTGTCACAACAACCAAGAAGCCCAAATGAATCAAACCTCAATGGAATATTAATTGGATAGATATCTCGAGGTGATAGTTTTTGGTATAGTTCAAGGAAAATATTGTGCAAATTAACACCTTTTTTGTATTATCTCAACAACTAAGATGGATTAGATGGATGATCTAATGCAGGGGTGGCCAAGTTCGGTCCTCAAAAGCCACATTCCTGACACTCTTAGTTGTCTCCCTGCTCCAGCACACCTGAATCCAATGAAAGGCTCATTAAAAGTCTACTAACGAGTCTTTCATTGGATTCAGGTGTGTTGGAGCAGGGAGACAACTAAGAGTGTCAGGAATGTGGCTCTCGAGGACCGAACTTGGCCACCCCTGATGTAATGCATCTATGCTTCGGCAAAATATTTGTGATCGATTGGTATGAATGACTTCATAATGATGTTGCACAGAAGTCATATGATGAAGTTATACATAATAAGAATAAGGATACGATAACTTTATTTATCCTGAAAGAAATTATTTTGCTTGAGTACCAAACCAGTAACAGAAAACAGTGAACAATCTTTTTTAAAACATTTGCACAAGATGTTGAACAATATTGCACATAACTCTGAGTAACTAAATAACTCTTAATAGCTCTGTTCATTATGCATTCATCCTGCAGAAGGGGGAGGAATTATACAGTCTGACTGCCACAGGTAGGAAAGACCTCCTGTGGCATTCTGTGGTGCACCTCGGTGGTCTCAGTCTGGCAGAAGATGCTCTGACAGGATGTCAGTGTGGCATTCAGGGGTGGGAGGTGCTGTCCAGGAGGCTGAGCAGTTTCCTCAACATCTTCCTCTCTGACACCTCTACCACAGACTCTACCTCAACCCCCAAAACAGAGCCAGCTTTCCCAATGAGCTTGTTGAATCTGTTCATGTCAGCTGCCCTCAGCTTGCTGTCCCAGCACACTACAGCATAGAAGATGACGGTGGAGACCATAACATCTGCAACATATTTCTACAGACATTGAAAGATCTGAGACTCCTGAGGAAGCACAGTCGGCTCTGACCTTTAGTCACCATTACAGTATATTTACTTGTACATTTATATTGTGGTGTCTGCAGTGCACAGGGTATGCATCAGCCCCCTGATGTCCTTCATATTCTTCATATACGATATACATATACATAATATACATGTATACATATGTATATGTATTATGTATGTATACATGTATACATACATAATATACATCATATCGTATTGATGTAATTTATATGTACATTAGTTTCACTCACTGGCCTGTTTCTTTTTTTTTTTGTCTGTGTGTGCAGGTGATTGACGGAAACAGGAACACATATGACATTGTACTCAAGGACCTGGAGCCACCCATCATTGCTCGTTTTGTCCGCTTCATGCCTGTCACAGACCACTCCATGAACGTCTGCATGAGAGTGGAGCTTTACGGCTGTGAATGGCTGGGTAAGAGCTGTATTCACCCTCATATTTTTATTATTTTCCTGAGAATATGAGCTGCAATGAGCCAGTCTTCATAATTATAACTTGTGGTTGTATTCACAGTGCTTTACTTGTTCCACATTGTATGTTACAGCCTTATTCCAAAATGGATGAAATTCATGTTTTTCCACTCAAAATTCTATTAACTGCACCCCATAATGACAACATGAAAGAGTTTTGTTGAAATTTTGTGCAAATTGATAAAAAAAAAAAAAAAACAAAGAAAACATATGTTCATAAGTATTCACACCTTTTGCTCAATACTTTGTTGATGCACTTTTGGCAGCAATTACTGCCTCAAGTCTTTTTGAATATGATGCCACAAGCTTGGTGCACCTATCTTTCGGCACTTTTGTCCTTTCCTCTTTGCAACACCTCTCAAGCTCCATCAAGTTGAATGGGGAGCGTTGGTGCTCAGCCACTTTCAGATCTCTCCAGAGATGTTCAATCAGATTCAGGTCTGAGCTCTGCCTGGGGCACTCAAGGACATCCACAGAGTTGTCCTGAAGCCACTCCTTTGACATCTTGGCTGTGTGCTGAGAGTCATTGTCCTGCTGAAAGACGAACCATCACCCCAGCCTGAGGTCAAGAGCACTCTGGAGCAGGTTTTCATGCAGGATGTCTCAGTATATTACTGCATTCATCTTTCTCTCAATCCTGACTAGTCTCCCAGTTCCTGCCACTTAAAAACATCCCCACAGCATGATGCTGCCACCACCATGCTTCACTGAAAGGATGGTGCTTGGTTTCCTCTAAACATGACACCTGGCATTCATGCCAAACAGTTCAATCTTTGTCTTATCAGACCAGAGTGAGTATGAGTATGTAGTATGAGTATGTAGACAGGTGTGTGCCTTTCCAAGTCATGCCCAATCAATTGAATTGAGGGTTAGACTGGTGGACTCCAATTAGGCTGTAAAAATATGTCAAGGATGATCAGTGAAAACAGGATGCCCCTGAACTCGATTTTGAGGTTTATGGCAAAGACTGCGAATACTGATGTACAGGTGATTTATTAGTTGTTGGTTTTTTTGAGGGTTTTTTTTTAATTTGCAAAAATCTTAAAACAAACTACCCCAAACCCTAACAAACATGTATTATACAGTATTGGGTGTAGAATTTTAAGGGGGAAAAAAATGATTTTTGTCCATTTTAGAATAAGGCTGTAACATGTGAAAATTTTCTTTAAAAGAAACAGGGGACTCGGGATATAAAATGCAAAACATGCACTATATGCACAATTTCTCCATTCACAGCCACAGAAGCCTAGAACTTCTTGGCTTTCCTCACGCTTTTCCTTCTTGCACAGTCACTCAATTTTGGAGAACTTTCTGTTCCGCACAGATTTACCATAGAGTCCCGTAGTGTTTGTATTTCTTCATAACTAATGTAAATAACATCCAAGACATATTCAGTAACTTGGAAATGTTCATGTATCCATCCCCTGACTTGTCTGAAGAAAACTGGCAGTAAAACTGATTATTTATAGATATTATACCACAGGGGCTTATTACTTATGCAAATAATCATCTTGGCTTTTAGATTTTTAATTAATCTATATCAGGTTATAGAGATTTACTTTTAGTTTGAGTTTAAGGAAGATAATTTTAGAAATGTTTATGTTGAGAAGCCCAATTTACTTTTTGTATTTGAAATGGCATAAATAAATTAAAATGTATGAAATACCAAGGGACCCAATACCTTTGGAGGGCACTGTACCTTGGACAGGATGCCAGCTGAACACAGGGCCATACAGAGACATAGTCAAATTAGAGTCACCAGCTCACCTAAACTGCATGTCTTTGGAAGTCAGAGCACACATGAAAATATTTACATTTAGAAAACAGATTTGAGAAACATGTATACAAAAGTAAAAACACATTTATGTGTTAGTAAGCAAATTTACAAGTTGAGAAACACATTTGCAAAAGTAAAACTAAATTTACATTTAGAAAACAAATGTACAGGCTGAAAATATATTGAAAAACAAATGTAAATTGGTTTTTACTTTTGAAATTCAGGCAGCCAGCCAGCTCTGTGTAAGCCTGGTCCTGTCAGACCTCTCAGAAGCTAAACAGAGTGGGTCCTGGTTAGTATTTGGATGGAAGAACATTTTCAAAGGCCGTGTGTGTGGGGGGGTTTAAAACTGGAATTATATCAGAAAGGACATAAAATGTGTGCCAAATTCAATTTATTTATTTCAAACCAATTTATTTCATTTATATAGCACCAAATCACAACAAAGTTGCTTCAAGGCACTTTACACAAGTAGGTCTAATGTTGCCAACCCCTAGAACAAGCACACAGGTGACAGTGGTAAGGAAAAACGCCCTCTGATGATTTGAGGAAGAAACCTCCAGCAGACCAGACTCAAAGGGGTGACCCACTGCTTGGGCTATGCTACCAACGCAATTGACAATACAAATACACTGGAAAAATCCCAATACAGATCTGCTGTGGTGACCCTGAACAGGAGCAGCTGCAAGCAACAACTTTATCAAATTTATATATTAAAAGCCACGTGGGCTCTGTGTGCGTGTAACTTTGATCACCAAGAAACTGGGGAGAGTTGGCATTTGCTGTTGGGTATGCTTAGGAATTTTGGGTCAAGGATTAACGCCATCAAAACAGAACGTTGATAGGACTAATATTTTTGGAGAGATTAGGGATATTAGGTAACAACAGTGAACAATGGGCATTTTATCACCATTAATCAGTCCATGGTAACCAGCAGTGTTGTATAAAGTACCGTAAAATCACACTTAAGTAAAAGTAAAGCTACCCATTAAAAAAATTACTTTGGCAGAAGTTCAAGTCACTGATTGAAATGCTACTCAAGTAAAAGTCTTAAAGTATCTAGTATTTATTGTACTTAAGTATGACAAGTAATGTACAACTAAATGTACTTAAGTATTGAAAGTAAAAGTACAAGTAAATGTTTATAATCAAAAACGGACTGATTTTTTAATAAAAGTTTATCTAGGCTTGTAAATGACTGGTAGTATTGTATTGTATTGTATTGTAACATTATTAGTCTATTATTATTGTCTATTATTGTCTATTATGTAGACTATTGTTGCTATAATATATGAATAAATATAAATTAAAAAAATTACAATTTGACTCTTTTACGACAACGAATGCTGAGCCATTAATTATACAGAAAACAAATCAACACAAATGTGTTGATGCGAACAGCTTAATGTTAACTTCAACACTGAAAACGCCATAGACATGCTAACGCACATCGGTCCCATTTTTAAGTTATAAAATACATCTATCAACTGTTTCAGAAGAGCATAACAGGTCGGTTTAACATAAAAATATTAAATATTACTCACAGACATATGCTCTTCAGGGTTTTAGCAGGAAAAAAATTAGGATAAAGCAATATAAAATCCACAAATCGTTCATCAAAGCACTGCTTCGACCTGCGAATCACTGCTTCAATTGGTTCAAGGTTCAAAGCAAAGCTGCGCTGCAGAAAAGTTGATTACAGACCCACTGCAGGTCTGTCATCAATGTAGAGAAATAATCATTTTCCTGATAAACACCCCCAAGTGCACAACTGCAAAAAAGTCTACCGGACATGCCTCATGACAAATCGGTCTGACTTCGTTGCAGTCACTATAATCAGTGAAGTCTCTGGGTGAAAACTCGACTTTTTTCGTGTGTGTGTGTGTGTGTGTGTTTGTGTTTTTTTGTTGTTGTTTTTTTGTTTTTTGTAACGGCATGGCGCATAGAAAATGTATCGGAGTAGGAAATGTAGTGAAGTAAAAGTGAAAGTAAGCTGAATTAAAAAAAACTCAAGTAAAGTGCAAAGTCTCCCAAAACGTACTTAAGTACAGTAGTGAAGTATTTTTACTTCTTTACTATACAACACTGGTAACCAGACAAGCTCTGAATAAAAGAAATATGTCAACCTTGCCAGTTGCAAAACATAACATCAGCTAAATGTGACAAATAATAACTCCAATTACTCACAAAATGTTCTCATTTTAATTTCCTAATTTCCATTCTAGAACCTGTGGATCCCCACGAGCAACAAACTAGTTTTTTTTTTTTCCAACATGTAAATTCAGTTTGCACTTCCCAGCCACTGCACAGCAGGAATGTGGTAGAAAAAAAAAAACTTGAGAACCACTGAAACTAATTTCAGTGCATTTTTTTTTGTGTGTGATCCTCTTAAACACTAGAGTCCCCAAATTTGGGGACTTGCCCTGTTTTGGAACATTTGAACACATAACTAACCAATGCTGACACCAACATACACTTATTATACATCAAAATGTCAAGTGAAGTCTCCTCTACAAAAGTATCCACTTCAATCACATATCAAATAACCACAGCTGAAACACCAAGCAAATAAAGACATAAATCAGAATTCATTTTGGGGGGAAAAAACACATTTACTCCTACCAAGTATTATTTACTTTCATTTTTTTTGCATCCACAACATCCCCTAGGGTCTGTCTTTTAGATGATCCAAACTTTTGCATTTTTGACCTTGTACAAGTTGAGAAATAAATCATAATGTATGGGTATGTGATTTTGGTGAAATAGGCTCTAGGGCTTAAGGGGTTAAAGTCTAATAATGTATTTGTGAAAACTATTTGTGGCTGTTAAAATGCAAGATTTATTTTTAAATGAGAACCAGTCAAATAGAACATCAAATAAAAATGCAAGCAACCAAAAAAAAAGGAAAAATTGCAATTTTCTGGCTTTATTACCAGTTGCATAATAAGTCTGTTCTTGTGTGTTTGGAATAATAGAGTCAAATATTCAGCTGAGGGTATTAATGTTGTGATTAAAAATGTTTGCGTGTGTTTTGTAGATGGCCTGGTGTCGTATAACGCTCCAGCAGGAGAACAGATGAACCTGCCCGGTTTTCCTGTTTATCTTAACGACTCCGTCTATGATGGAGCCATCACCTACAGGTGACCGTTGTACAGTCTTCACTCTTTCTTTTCTCACACACAAACACACACACCACAGTGCGTGCCAGCACTGCTGCAATCGGTGTTTTCCCCTCACTTTGTCGTTGCCTGGTCACCATGGTGAAAACAAAGAGGGACCGTGGCCGTGGGTCATACTTGTTTACTGCAATACCTCGTGGGAATAACTGACTATAACCATTCGAACAAAGTTTGAGGACTGGATTGAGCCAATCACAGCCCATTGTTGATGCTGGTATTTATTTGGTTTATGGTTTTGGGTGAATACTTTCCTCCATGACATGTCTCTGTAGAGGAATGGGTGCAGAAGAAAAAGAAAATGGCCCACATTAAAGCATCAAAGACAAAAGCAGATGTAAGAAACTGATTTTCCTTTGCTGCCACCTAGTGGGAAAAATAATAATTCCATAAAACCTTTTGACAGGAGCTTGGATGAGTGGTCAAAATTGCATTGGCAGTTTGTATTTTCTCTGCTTCTGTACATCTTTTTTTTCTCCCCACAATCTCTCTCTGTTAGTATGACGGAGGGTTTGGGTCAACTGACTGACGGCATGTGCGGTCTAGATGATTTTACACACAGTCACGTCTACAATGTGTGGCCAGGATACGACTATGTGGGCTGGAGCAACAACAGTTTCCCCGGTGGATATGTGGAAATCATGTTTGAGTTCGACCGCACTCGTAACTTTACCACCATGAAGGTGAGGTCACTTGTCAGCAGTGTTTCAGTTTGTGAGTCTCTGTTACAGCTCAGTGGGGCTAAAAATTCTCCCTGTGTGTCCTTATCAATGTGCAGGTCCACTGTAATAACATGTTCTCGCGGCACGTCAAAGCCTTCCGCCAAGTCACGTGTTACTTCAGGTCTGACCTGGATTGGGAGACCACGCCCCTTCGCTTCAGCCCTGTGGTGGATGAGAAGAACCCGAGTGTCCGATTTGTCACAGTCAACTTGGCCAATCAAATGGCCAGTGCCATCAAGTGCCAGTTCTACTTCTCTGATGCCTGGATGTTGTTCAGTGAAATCACCTTTCAATCAGGTAGACTTACAAATCATTTGTGGACAAATATCACATGTTTGGTACAAATGTTACATATTTAGTTCTCTTCACCCTTGGTGCTTTATGCACTTTTGCAAATTGAAGCAAATCCAACCACTGTTATGATTTGTCAATCTGGAAACATATTTTCTAATAAATGTTGAGGGCCCTATCTTCCAATCGGCATAAAACAGCGCACAGTGCACCTCACAGGCCAATACTCACATTCACGCAACAGAGTTGTCTTTTTCATGTCCAGCAGCCATGATGGATAACGCTAGTATCCAAATATTTAAAAGTTGTTTGCTTCAGAAATAAAATGAGCTATTTATTATATGGATTTTGGCGTATTGAATTCAAATATGACAATAATAATGGCTAATTAGCTGCTTTTTCCAAGATATACAATGTTTTACATTTTGCGTCTACATAATTATATTGTGTTAACAGTAGAGTTTTCATGAAAAATCATAAATATAGGTATTTTTTGTTTCTCTGACTGTGTATATTTCACCTGTTCTCTTTTTGAAACACTTTAAAAATCAGCAAAAGGGTTATATATCAATCCTTAGTAGCACAGTAGTAGCATTTCTTAAAACTACAGCCAATCAACAATTTCAAACATTTTCATTCTCCGTAGCCCAAAATTAGTAAAGTTTGACTATCTTTATTTCAGAAGCATTTTGGCTGTAAACCAGTGTAACATATAGAGTACAATTGTGCTCATTTGTGAGCTCATGGATCTATTGTTCGTACAGTGTGGTACGGTCGAGTGCAATGCCCACACTAACTATTGTGATATGCTAGAAATGCAGCTGTCTGTAGCTTCATCTGTTAGGTCCACTTAATGCACGATGACTGAGAGAACTAGCGCACCGCGCCCACAGAGTGCAAACTTCCCCCAATACTAGTTTCCAAGTCCACAAATTTTTACCTTGGAAAAAATTTTCAAGATCAAAGTCCTGTTAGACGTGGCTTTTCATAATCTAAAATATAATATACAAATCATGAGTTTATGAGTTCAATGGTACGAATATTTCATGAGGTGAAAGATGGAACGTACCATTGAACGAGGCAAAGCCGATGTGGTTAAAGATCAATAGAAAAGAGCGTTCAGGCCGATTTGCTTCAGAAATATTGGCCAATGAGCCATCCAGTATTATATAGTGATCAGTGCTCTATACGAGCAAAAAAAAAAAAAACAGATTTGAGCCACATTTGACATGCAGTCTGAATGTAATTTTCCATATATGGTCCAGAGTCAGATACAGGTCTGTTTTTTTGCAGTGCGATATCTCCGCATAAATATCTGTCCATGCCCTTGACATCCTGAAACTGTGGATGAAATTGTTAGGTTCATTTATTGTGGTGAGTGACCTCAAAAAGAATTGGACAGGAAGACTTCAAAGTTTAGTTGTTCTACTGAAAAAAGTTCAAACCCTGATACACAGAGTCATCTAACAGCGCTGGGGTCTAGGACCAGATCACATGCAAACATCTGGACAAAGAGCCCAGATTTTCCCTCTACACTAACTTTTGTTCCTCCAGCCAGCCCCATCTGGGCGGTCCATAGCCTACTGTGAATCAGCGACTATTTGATTGGCTGCAAAAATGTACTAGGTGGTTATAGGCGGGTATCTGCTCACGTTGCGTTCAAGGTTGTTATGTAAAATCTTCTAGTGTTTGTGTGTGCGTGTTTGTGCAATAAATTAGTGTTCCATCATGCTGATTGTTTTCCAAATAGACGTGAATACTTTGGTTTTGTCAATTAAACATTTATGAAGAGTTCAGATGGTTTTATCAATTAGACAGCTGCAAAAAGACCAGGTAGTTTTACCAAATACAAGGACATTTTGTGTGTCAGCCATTTTGAAAAGCAGTTAGGTTAAGATCAGATAGTTACAAGGACATTTTGGATGTGCGTCAGCTATTTTCTGATATACATCATGGAACACTCTTACAAAATCAAGCTCAGTTCACGATTCCATCACTCCCGACTCCGACCACAGCAAGTGATCAGAATTTCCGCTCGTCTCATCACTCGGGGAGCTGTTCGCACTCCAAGATATAATTATTGTCCCTTGTTACCTGCAGTCTGTACAGTCATTCTTCCTAGCACAAGCAGTGTCCTTAAGTAATAATAAAAAGAAAATAGCTTCAAAAAAGACACACACATATTCAAGTCACACGCATTCACACATGCGCAGCAAACATCCTGAAGCAGACATAAGGTGCAAACAGCAGTACGTGAGACTTGCACTGGAGGAGTGTAAAGTGCCCTGTGCAGTATGAGAGTTACGTAGTGCACTAGTGGAGCTCAGTGGAGGAGTGGGAAATATCAGTGTCATTATATATAACAAGAGTGGGAGGAGAGCTGTGACAGGGGATTCAAACATGAAGACAGTTCATGTAAAGGGTTGGAGAGGTCTTTGATGATGTTTGAAGCTCTAAGGATGAGGCACTGGTTGAGGATTTCCAGCAGAGATGGGACGGGAGCACCAGTGATCTTTCCTGCTGTTCTCACAAGCTTGTCTAGCTGTACTTTTCAGGATCCAAACCAGGCGGTGATGTAGTAGGTCAGAACACTGTCCATGGTGCCCCTGTAGAAGGTGGTGAGGGCTGAGATGGGTAGCCTAGCCTGCTTGAGCCTCTGGTGGGGTGTAGCCATTGTTGCACCTTGTTAATGATGGGTATGGTGTTGACTGATGTTGACAGGTCATCCACTAAGTGTACACCCACGAATTTGATGTTGACCCTCTCCACAACATGCCACAAATGGTCAGCAGGAGGTGGTGCTCAGGGAGGCTTTGGGGAGGTGATGGTCTAGTGATTAAACGTTGGGCTTGAGACCAGAGGCTCCTTGGTTCAAATCCCAACCTGACCGGAAAATCACTAAGGTCCCTTGGGCAAGGTCCTTAATCCCCTAGTTGCTCCCATTGTGTAGTGAATACCTTGTATTGCAGCACCTTGACATCGGGGTGAAGGTGAGGCATTGATGTTTAAAATGCTTTGAGCGTCTGATGCAGATGGAAAAGCGCTATATAAATGCAGTCCATTTACCATTTACTCAGCACAGGCCATCCTGAAGTCTATGACCATTTCTTCAGTCTTGTCGATGTTCAGGAAGAGATTGTGTTTGTTGCACCACTCTGCCAGCCACTGCACTTCCATCCTGTAAGCTGGCTCATTGCTTGATGAGTACAATAATTATGCAGGATTTAGCCTTTAGCAGTCCATTGACTACTCTGGTTAGTCAGGATTTCTGATTGATCCAAGACTTGAAGTCTCCCAGCAGTCTCGCAAGTTTTCAGATACTGTATTTGTTGTCTTTCTGCCACCTGATTCTGTTTTTTTCTCTGTTTGAGGTGCGGCTCCATCCAGAGGTGGTAGTGGGTGTCTTCTTCTGCAGGAATCCCATCCTATGTACCAGCATGGACTCCAAAAATCTCCTGTATATTCATATTGTCAACTGTGTCGGTAGCATGGCCCAAGCAGAGGGTCACCCCTTTGAGTCTGGTCTGCTTGAGGTTTCTTCCTCAAATCATCATAGGGAGTTTTTTTGTTACCACTGTCACCTGTGTGCTTAGGGGTTGGTGAGGTTAGACCCAACTTGTGTGATTTGGCACTATATAAATGAAATAAATTGAAATTAAATTAAACTGAATTGAAAGTTTTCACTATTGTCACCTCTTGGAAGCACTTGTGAATATAGTCCAAGACAAACTCAGTACTCCTCCAAGTCAATGATGTCATCATATGTGGCAACATTACTGAACACATCCCATGGTGTAATTTCAAAGCAGTTTCACTTCTGTGAGAACCAGTTTTCCTTGTTTCACTCTTGGTCTGTACACTGGCATTACCATAACAGGAGGATGATCAGAGATGCCAATATGGGAGAGGGATATTTCCTTGTAGGAGTTCTTCATATTTGTGTAAATTAAGTCTAGAATGTTCTTTTTTCTTGTTGGGAAGTTCAAATGCTGGTAGAATCTTGGAAGAACAGACTTGAGACATGCCTGGTTGAAATCTCCCGCGATGACAAAAAACACTTAGTTCCCACGGCAAGTTTGAATTTTACAATCACGAACTCTGGATGGGTGGAACAAAGTTTGGAAACAACCTGTGTGTCCTGGCACCATGCTCTGTTTGCATATACAGCCAAGCCAGATCCACGAAGCTTACCAGATAGCGAGGCTACCCTGTCCGCTCTAGTTGTGGCCCCTCCAGCTGGATCGCAGTGTTTGGAATGCTGTCGTTAAGCCACGCCTCAGTAAACACAAAGACGTAGCAGTCTCTCAACTTCCGTTGTGAAGCTTGTATAAATCTGATATGGTCCAATTTATTGTCCAGTGATCGAACACTGGCTACCATAACTGACAGATCCGTCGGATTGGTCGGGTTGGGAGCCTTGTCTGCACTCCTGCATGTTTCCCCTACTTTTGTGTCTGATCACATCATCCATCATCATACATTAACGTTAAATAATTAACACCTTTCACTGGACTGTCTATGACAGTGAATGAAGTCACACACGTGGAAATATCAATACCAGAAAGTTTGACCATATTACACCATTTTGGCATCCCTTCACTGCTTCCTGTTGCTGCAAGATCAGATTTTAAGGTTCTGTTATTGGCTTTTAAAATTATTCATGGACTTGCACCTCCCTATCTGGCTGACCTGGTCAAGCCCTACGTACCGGCTCGAGCCCTCCGCTCGCAGGCTGCAGGACTTTTGTGCGTTCCCAGAGTGAATAAAAAGTCTGCCGGTCACTGAGCTTTCTCCTACCGTGCCCCAGCTCTATGGAATGATCTCCCGGCACATATACGGCAGTCGGATAATGTGGAGACTTTTAAATCAAGTCTGAAAACCCATTTGTTTTCCTTGTTTTATCATTACTTTTATTGTGTTATTATGTGTTTTTATTCTTGTGCTCTTTCATGTTTTGTCTTTTTATTGTGTTTTAAACTTTTTATTCAATTTTTTTCTGTTTTCGGTATTGTGTTGTGTAAAGCGCCTTGAGGCGATCTCATCGTGAATTGGCACTATAGAAATGATTAAACTTAAATTTTTGAATACCATTTTTTAAACCATTTGAGTGATTGCAAACAGTCATATGACTGCTGTTGACTGCAAGAAAGTCACATTTTCTGCTCTGCCCTTTTACTAACCTCACAAGGAGAACAGTGACTCACATGGCGAGAATAATAATGATGATGGCGAGTATGTAATTATACAGTAGTGTTCAGAATAATAGTAGTACTATGTGACTAAAAAGATTAATCCAGGTTTTGAGTACATTTCTTATTGTTACATGGGAAACAAGGTACCAGTAGATTCTCACAAATCCAACAAGACCAAGCATTCATGATATGCAAACTCTTAAGGCTATGAAATTGGGCTATTGGGCTAAAAAAAAGTAGAAAAGGGGGTGTTCACAATAATAGTAGTGTGGCATTCAGTCAGTGAGTTCGTCAGTTTTGTGGAACAAACAGGTGTGAATCAGGTGTCCCCTATTTAAGGATGAAGCCAGCACCTGTTGAACATGCTTTTCTCTTTGAAAGCCTGAGGAAAATGGGACATTCAAGACATTGTTCAGAAGAACAGCGTAGTTTGATTAAAAAGTTGATTGGAGAGGGGAAAACTTATACACAGGTGCAAAAAATTATAGGCTGTTCATCTACAATGATCTCCAATGCTTTAAAATGGACAAAAAAAACCAGAGACACGTGGAAGAAAACGGAAAGCCACCATCAAAATGGACAGAAGAATAGCCAGAATGGCAAAGGCTCACCCATTGATCAGCTCCAGGATGATCAAAGACAGTCTGGAGTTACCTGTAAGTGCTGTGACAGTTACAAGACTCCTGTGTAAAGCTAATTTATTTGCAAGAATCCCCCCGCAAAGTCCCTCTGTTAAATAAAAGACATGTGCAGAAGAGGTTACAATTTGCCAAAGAACACATCAACTGGCTTAAAGAGAAATGGAGGAATATTTTGTGGACTGATGACAGTAAAATTGTTCTTTTTGGGTCCAAGGGCCGCAGACAGTTTGTGAGATGACCCCCAAACTCTGAATTCAAGCCACAGTTCACAGTGAAGCATGGTGGTGCAAGCATCATGATATGGGTATGTTTCTCCTACTATGGTGTTGGGCCTATATATCACATACCAGGTATCATGGATCAGTTTGGATATGTCAAAATACTTGAAGAGGTCATGTTGCCTTATGCTGAAGAGGACATGCCCTTGAAATGGGTGTTTCAACAAGACAATGACCCCAAGCACACTAGTAAACGAGCAAAATCTTGGTTCCAAACCAACAAAGTTAATGCCTCGCAGATGTGAAGAAATCATGAAAAACAGTGGTTATACAACTAAATACTAGTTTAGTGATTCACAGGATTGCTAAAAAAGCAGTTTGAATATAATAGTTTTGAGTTTGTAGCGTCAACAGCAGATGCTACTATTTTTGTGAACACCCCCTTTTCTACTTTTTTACTAATAGCCCAATTTCATAGCCTTAAAAGTGTGTATATCATGAATGCTTGGTCTTGTTGGATTTGTGAGAATCTACTAAATCTACTGGTACCTTGTTTCTCATGTAACAATAAGAAATATACTCAAAACCTGGATTAATCTTTTTAGTCACATAGCACTACTATTATTCTGAACACTACTGTATATCTTTATTCTGAAGTTGATCAAACATTCAACAGCAGGTGCACTTTCAGTGAGATGCTGCAGACAGTAACTCAGCCAATAAAAAAGAAAGGAAAAAAACATACAGTCAAGGACAATGTTCAGAACAATGAATAGTTCAGACTGGAATCTGATATTGGCCACATTAAAAAGAATAATGTGAACAAGACAACAAAAAATCGTATCTGAGCAGTGGATCAAAATTGAGCATTAAAGTCTGCAGTGTGAACATAGCAGGAATGATAGATGACAATCTATTTCATGTTACACCCAAAACATGTCCATAACTCACTAAGTGACTAAATATGGCTCCTTTTCACTGTGAACCTTATCTTGTTCTCAGATTATATTCTGTGGAAATACCAAAGTGGAGTGGGACATGCACCAAATGTTATGCACTTCAAACTGTGCACCGTAGGTTGTCAAGATAGGGCCCTGGAACTCTACGTTTTGACACATTTACAGTATCATAGCAACAAAAAAGAAACAATTAAATAGAAATTTGTGGTCACTTCTTTTGGATTTTCCCTTTCAGATACAGCTATGTACAACACAACACTGGCTCCACCCAAACCCAGACTACCGACCAACGTGCAACCAGGTCAGTAACAACACACACACACACACACACTAGTACTACAGAAATATTTCTTTATTTATTCATTTCATTCATTCACTGCCATCTTACATAAGCATTTTTCAGGAACAAAAAGAGACAGAAAGAAGATAAATCTTGTATTCTCTGCTCCTTATAGAATTTTTTTTTAAAAAGAAAGAAATCCATTTGTTTCGATTCCAACCCCAGCACCATCTCCTTGTGAAGTCACCAAGCATCATGTAAACATCATTCACAGTAATATGATTGTCTTAAACTTCAGCAGTTACATTCATTTTTCTTCTCATTTTTTATATTCTCATAATTTTGTCCTGATACATTTTTTTTTCATTTATAAACATTTGTACAACAATTTCTTCATTCAGTGCATTCCAAAGCATAACTTCTATTTCATAGTTGTTCGTGCGAACATAGTCCGAAAAATTCTATTTTTCTTCTATGGCAAACGGCCTGTGGAACAAAACTAAATAAATCATCGAGCAAAGTTCTTTGCTTAGCTTTCCACATAATAAGTGTAATTTTTCAGTCGACAAGATCCTTAAATTTTCATTGATTCGTTGCAATAAACAAATTATTGGTATGCTTGCTAACATGTATACTTGTATGTCGCGGACATGACGGACGAAAGTCTTCAGCATCTCACCATGTCATTTAGGTTCTTCAGACTTTTTTTTGAGTAAACACTTCGGTGGAGCATTAGCATGGCTAAACCCTTTCAGCTTCTGGGGAGGCTTTGCCCACCCACCCCCCACCCCCAAGACCCCCTGCCTTTTCATTTTTTCCACCCTTTCAGCTTTCAGATCCCCCCACCTTTTTAGGCATTTTTCTTTTTTTTGCCTACAATATGGTCAAATTATCATATCGCAATATTGTCATATCGATATGATATACAATATGACTATGATTTTACACAAAGTACAGCAACAGTGAAAATTAAACATTCTTAAACAAAACAGTAAGAATATCACACTCACACTGTCATCTACTGGAAATAGATGGCAGTGTTCCTGGCAGTGTGCCACTCGTTCGCTAAAAGTGATGAATCACTTAACAAACATAATTTTCAATTTGAAAAAATTGCCTTTTTTTTACAAATGAAAAAAAAAGACATATTTATAAATACATATTTATTTGTAAAACCCACCACACGTTTCAGTAACTGTGTGTTATCCCGACCGGCCAACCACTGACGTCAGGAAACTAATGTACTCACAATGCATTGCGGCATGTGTGTCTAAATGCTAAAACCTTCAAAAGTAGTGCATTACTTTAAAACTAAAACATATAGCTGAGATTTTCACTTTGTAATATGACAGACGTGATGATTGATTTCAATAACTTGTCCGGAATTAGTTTGTTTAAAATTCTAATCATAAGTCAAAACTGTCTGCCTGTGCAAGACTCCAGTGAAATGACCGGCAGATCTGTATGATGTGAAGAGAAATGATCTTTTTTTCCCTTTCCCTATCTCTTCCTTACTCTCTGGTAATCAGCTCTCTTCTGCCTGCAGAGGATAGAGCTCTACCATTCATGGCTGTCTGTCTGCTACAAAACAAATAACAAATGGGCACTAAAATCTTTGATTTCAGACTTCACAAATGTTTTTAACTGTTAAGCTTTATTCACTATGTCTGCAAAAATATGTTAGCAGTCTAAAACTTATCAGAACTAAATTTATTGGAAGCTAAATGGTCCGCTGATGGTTTTCAAAGTTATCTAGAAAGCTAATCCGCTAACGAAAACATTTGCGGATTAGTGGAACTGTGCCCGCTACTGACATCAATCAACACAGAGTAACAACATACAAGTTATTTCTCAGTTCTGTAAGAGCTTTACCATGTTTTTCTGTTAATTTTCTTCACACCATGTTATTGGAAAGAAAAGAGACGACAGATGTATAACAGATGAAAATTAGAAACCTGTGTAATAAAAGTAATAAAGTCACAATTTTGGACAATTCAAGTTGAGCACAGAAACTTGTTGCTACATCCAACCTATAAATATTGCGAACATGTTGAAAGTGCTTTAAGACGGTGTTTCATTGCTGATTTGTGGCACCGATTAGCTTCTCAACTCCAGAAATAAGAAAATCAAGCCCAACTGCACTCCAAATTTGTGCATCATAATACAGCATACCAATTACAGCCAGATAGTGCAGATTACACCTGAATACAGACGTATATGCTTTTTGAATGTTCTTCTAGTTCATTACTAGTTTGGCTGCATAGCTGAGCAAGACAATCTCAAAGCTGTCCATCCAACATATTAACCCCAAAGGAACATGGCAAAAACTTGAAGAGAAACAAGATTTAGTGCCATATGACATACAATCCCTGCACTCATCCACCCTTTTCAGGTTTCAAATCCCGCAAAACTTTGAAGAGTTTGCTGCGCTGCGAGATCTCAGTAACATTGAAAACTGCATTGAGATGCTCTGATCATGCTGCACTTTAACCGCTGCACACGGACAACACCATTAACATCGCAACATAAAACTATTTTTATATTGTGCCTAAAACTCTCATGAATATATTTTCTGGGTTTATAGACGTCGTTATTGCGTTTGTTTTATGTAAACATGCGAGAATCACAGGCTGTCTCTCTGTTATTTTCAATGGGAGATCGCTTCCTGATCCTGTCGTTCTGGGGGAAAGTCAAGTTTGCTCTTTAACATCTTGATTATTGTTCTTTACAACACTGTTTGTCCTCTTTGTTCCAGGCTAATATATACTCAACAAAAATATAAACGCAACACTTTTGGTTTTGCTCCCATTTTGTATGAGATGAACTCAAAGATCTAAAACTTTTTCAACATACACAATATCACCATTTCCCTCAAATATTGTTCACAAACCAGTCGAAATCTGTGATAGTGAGCACTTCTCCTTTGCTGAGATAATCCATCCCACCTCACAGGTGTGCCATATCAAGATGCTGATTAGACACCATGATTAGTGCACAGGTGTGCCTTAGACTGCCCACAATAAAAGGCCACTCTGAAAGGTGAAGTTTTGTTTTATTGGGGGGGGGGGGGATACCAGTCAGTATCTGGTGTGACCACCATTTGCCTCATGCAGTGCAACACATCTCCTTCGCATCATCCGTGAAGAGAACACCTCTCCAACGTGCCAAACGCCAGCGAATGTGAGCATTTGCCCACTCAAGTCGGTTACGACGACGAACTGGAGTCAGGTCGAGACCCCGATGAGGACGACGAGCATGCAGATGAGCTTCCCTGAGACGGTTTCTGACAGTTTGTGCAGAAATTCTTTGGTTATGCAAACCGATTGTTTCAGCAGCTGTCCGAGTGGCTGGTCTCAGACGATCTTGGAGGTGAACATGCTGGATGTGGAGGTCCTGGGCTGGTGTGGTTACACATGGTCTGCGGTTGTGAGGCTGGTTGGATGTACTGCCAAATTCTCTGAAACGCCTTTGGAGATGGCTTATGGTAGAGAAATGAACATTCAATACACGAGCAACAGCTCTGGTTGCCATTCCTGCTGTCAGCATGCCAATTCCACGCTCCCTCAAATCTTGCGACATCTGTGGCATTGTGCTGTGTGATAAAACTGCACCTTTCAGAGTGGCCTTTTATTGTGGGCAGTCTAAGGCACACCTGTGCACTAATCATGGTGTCTAATCAGCATCTTGATATGGCACACCTGTGAGGTGGGATGGATTATCTCAGCAAAGGAGAAGTGCTCACTATGACAGATTTAGACTGGTTTGTGAACAATATTTGAGGGAAATGGTGATATTGTGTATGTGGAAAAAGTTTTAGATCTTTGAGTTCATCTCATACAAAATGGGAGCAAAACCAAAAGTGTTGCGTTTATATTTTTGTTGAGTGTATATAATATGTCTGAAATTTGGTTTGCGTTTATTAAATTCCATGCATATTAAACGTAGCAGACACGGATTATTTGTTATAATTGTTTTAGCAGGTTTTCAGGGTATCATGCAGCAGTCTCTTATTAACGTGATGAAAAGCATAAAAATACATTTTGTAGTATAATATTCATTTACAATTGTCATCATGTGGATTCTCTATGTTGTTTTGACTCAACGACTCTCTGGCGCGAAAGGGATTATGGGATACATGAAAACCCTGAATGAGCTAATGTTTTACATTCCATTCAAATATGACCTCAAGTCTTATTGTTAGAACGATCAAATGCTCAATTGATCAAATGATCAATGCTTGGGTGTCTTGGCCCAAGCAGAGGGTCACCACTCTGAGTCTTGTCTGCTTGAGGTTTCTTCCTGAAATCATCAGAGGGAGTTTTTCCTGACCACTGTTGCCTGTGTGCTTGCTGTAGGGGTTGGTAAGGTTAAACCTTACTTGTGTGAAGCACCTTGAGGCAGCTTTGTTGTGATTTGGAACTGAAACTGAATTGAATTTGTGACTGTTTCAGGTGGAGCTCAAATTGTGGACACACATTTACCCAATAGTTCACAGTATTCCACAAAAGTTATCGATTCATTTTCCCTCCCCAGAAGATGACCCCACCCACAAAGTGGATGACAGCAACACAAGGATTCTGATTGGCTGTTTAGTGGCTATCATCTTCATCCTTGTGGCCATTATTATCATTATCTTGTGGAGGCAGGTGTGGCAGAAGATGCTGGAGAAGGTGAGCTCAGCACTGATTGACTGAGTCCACTGTTGTGCTGCTTTTTTTTTTTTTTTTTTGAGAACATTTTCCCTTTGGTTTGGTATCTTCACCATGGCATGCTTCATTCCAGGCCACTCGCCGGATGCTGGATGATGAACTAACTGTTAGTTTGTCAATACAGAGTGAGACGTTTGCCTACAACCACACCCACAACCAGTCGGGCACCACTAACGAACAGGAGTCAAACTCCACCTACGAGCGCATCTTCCCCCTTGGCCCAGACTATCAGGAGCCTTCGCGACTAATATGCAAGCTGCCAGAGTTTGCACACAACTCCGAAGAGCCGGGTAGGTGGGCACACGCCGTACTACATACAGTATGTATAAACATTGGCAGTCTTAATGAATCACTGTCATAATTGTAATTCTGTCATAGATGTTGTACCACAGAGTGCCATACTGTTTGTATTTCTTTGTAATTGATGTAAATAAAGTCTAAGACATATTCAGTGACTTGGAAATGTTCATGTATCCATCCCCTGACTTGTCTGAAGAGCACTGGCAATAAAACTGATTATTTACAGGTATTATATCAAAGGGTTCTATTACTTGTGCAACCCATCATCTTGGCTTTTATATTTTTAATTCATTCATATCAAGTTGTAGAGATTTACTTTGAGTTTGAGTTTAAGGATGATGATTTTAGAATTTGTTTTGGTGATTTTTGTATTTAAAATGGCATGAACAATTTAAAATGTGTGAAACACCAAGTGTCCAAATACTTTTGGACTGAACTGTACATTCTATTCTGTTTCAGCTAATACCAGCACTGCAACTTCTAAATCCACCACAGCTCCTGTGGTCCAAGATGGCGTCCCTCACTACGCAGAGGCCGACATTGTAAACCTGCAAGGTGTGACCGGAAGCAACACATATGCTGTGCCTGCAGTCACTATGGACCTGCTGTCAGGGAAGGATGTTGCCATAGAGGAGTTCCCACGGAAACTGCTGGCATTCAAAGAAAAGCTTGGAGAGGGCCAGTTTGGAGAGGTGCGTGCACTTTTCCACTCTATCAGCATTAAAGGCTTGACTGCATTATTCATGCATAGGCCTCTGCTCTTCTTCAACCATTTGTCTTCCTCTCCCTGTCAGGTACACCTGTGCGAGGCAGAGGGAATGCAGGAGTTCATGAATAAAGAGTTTGTATTTGACATTCCAGAGGACCAGCCAGTTTTAGTAGCTGTCAAGATGCTCCGCTCAGATGCTGATAAGAATGCAAGGTATGAACACGGTCACCAGCACTTGCACTTGAACGTTAAAACAAATGCCTTACTATGATTCTGGCTTGTTTGTGCATCTTTTTTTTTTTTTTTTGCATTGCAGGAATGACTTCTTGAAAGAAATAAAGATTATGTCACGCCTGAAGGACCCCAATATAATTCGGCTGCTAGCTGTGTGCATCTACAGCGACCCTCTCTGTATGATCACAGAATACATGGAGAATGGAGATCTCAACCAATTTCTGTCCCGTCATGAACCAGAGGGACAACTCGCTCTGCTCAGCAATGCACCTACTGTCAGGTGAGCAATTACGAAATACCGTGTTTTTGTGCGTTTGTCTTTTCCCGATGCTTGACAGCTGTGTCCCTTCTCCTCTGCAGCTATAATAACCTGTGTTACATGGCCAATCAGATAGCATCCGGGATGAAGTACCTCTCCTTTCTAAACTTTGTTCATCGAGATTTGGCCACAAGGAATTGCCTAGTGGGCAAAAACTACACTATAAAGATAGCAGACTTTGGCATGAGCAGAAACCTGTACAGCGGTGACTACTACAGAATCCAAGGCAGAGCTGTGCTGCCAATACGCTGGATGTCCTGGGAGAGCATCCTGCTGGTGAGGACAACTACTCATATTGATATTAGTTGAGTCTACTTGCCCACTCAGCTGTTATTACCTCTCAGGGGCAACAGTTAAATAGCAACAATTGTGAGGACAGTTGTGGGGTTTGGAAATAGATGTGTTTATGTCATGCGTGCATCTGTAAGAGTCATTAAGCAACACAAGCAAATACAGGCATTCTGTCTGCAGTCTACCAACAAAACACTTGTCAGATTATGTCATTCATTCATTCATTTTCTGAACCAGCTATGGCCTGTTCACAGAGGGACTGGAGCCTATCCCAGTGGTCACTGAGCAAAAAGTGGGGTACACTCTGGACAGGCCCCAGTCTATTGCAGGGGTGAACGTACAGACAGATGAACACATTCACGCTCTGGCTGTATCTCAATTCAAGGGCTGCAACCTTTGAAGGCTGCATTCTACGAAGATCTGGCCATCAGAGACTGCGGATGCTGAACTTACTATTCTGAAATGAGATGTCTATTCCATGGAACATTTTACAATTGTGTCATTAGCTTATCCTGCCTATACCCAGTCGCCTAACAACCTTGACAGCTGCCTCCAACAAGCCGGCATAGTGGACATACCCTGTAGTTCAATTCAGTTATTTTATTTATATAGCGCCAAAACACAACATCACTGCCTCAAGGCACTTCACATGAGCAAAGCCTGATTCATACTTGTCCAGCTCCGTAGTGATGTAGAGCCCTGTGCGTCACTGCGTACCCTCTCCGAGCCTCTCTTCGTAGACTGACGTGCACCTCCAAAAACTTAAAATACATGTCAAAACAATGCAGACCGCAAGGGCTGTAATTGGTCACGTTTCCGGTTTCACTCCTTCCTCTCCCGTCATATTCATAAGTTTATGCAGTTTGCACACCTATTACGTTTTGATCATGGATCAAATAAAAGAATGTTTGGCAGAAAAGTCCACAAATATGACTAACTTTACAACACTGAGTCGGACCTGGCGCCACAAGGGGGCGTTTGGGGGCGACGCCCCCTCACGTCATCAACCTCGCCCCCTCGGATGTGAGAGTTATCAAAAATAAAAATAAAAAAGAAAGATTAAGAAATACTGGAAAATATAGCACCTCGCAGTTTCGCTGATTTTTTTAGTCCAATTTTGCATGTTTTTTGTTTTTTTTTAACCGCATTGTGCTCTGCGTCCTCATCAAGCAGGCCAGTGTTCTGTCGAGATGACGGGACACCTGTTGCGGCACCGCGAAGGGAGAGTACGCGCATTGTGTTCTGCGTGTCTGTTTATAAGAATCTTCTCGCCCAGAAGAAAAACGAGCGCCAACAACTACCCATAACTGTGTTCTTCACTCGGAAAAAGACACCTGCAGTGAGGTGTGAGTGGAAAAAGGCACGACAGTGGCGCGGCGCCAGGACGACGAGGCGCGATCAGAGGAACTGTGAAATACTGGTCAGTCACTATTAATAATTTCTTATGTGTCGAACCTCGTAGGTTGATCGTTAAAATTAAATTTGTTAGTTCTAAAAGCCATCATAATTATTTATAGGAAAACATTCTATTTTTATTTCTCAAACAAATGTTTGGGCCTGAAAACAGGTTGGTCTTATTTTTCTACTAAGGTTTGAACTTTGAGAGTGTTTACACACGAGAGAAAAGTGAGAAAATGTTAATGCCTGTTTGAGAAAAGTGTATAAAGTGTGTAGTGAGGGGTTTTACAGCCTTAAAACGTCTATAATAATTATAAAAAAATAACTGTCTACTTTGCGGATTTCGCCTATTGCAGGCTATTTTTAGAACGTAACTCCCGCGATAAACGAGGGACCACTGTATATCTACATGAAAGGTTTATCTTTGACCCGATGTGTGACTGTCTTGCCCAATTGCGCTGTGTTTGCGCTTGTGATGGAGGGCTGTATGTGGGGTTAATCTACTGTCTCGTGTCGTTTCTCAGATCAGTTGTTGGTTTGGTTTTGTGGTATGCAGGAGATCACTGGACCGAGGGTCTATACGTTCAAATAATAATTAAAAAATACTGTCATCACTCTTTACTCTTAGTCAGTCAGTCTCTTACAACGGTGTAGCCTAAATACACGAGCTTTCTAGGAGCGCACCCAATTCATTATGCACGCTCAGAGGCAGGTACCCTCCGGTGTGCACTTTTTTTGTGGGGGGGGGCGACCCCGCCCCCTGTGATAAACTCATCGCCCCCTTAATATTTTTTTCTGGCGCCGGGCCTGCACTGAGTCCAAAAACTATAAAACCGCTCAAATTACCTGCAATTCATGAAGGGAAATTACACGTAACGTTGGTTTGGGGGTTGATGATTGTTTAAAGAAGTGGAGCTTGTTGAGGGACAAATTAGCCAAGAAAAAGGAAAAAAAACACCAAGAACAGTGGCGGTGCAGGCAGAAAGAAAGTCCCTGCCTAAAGGTCTACTTACAACCCCCTGAGCGAGCACACGGGCAACAGTGGTAAGGAAAAACTGTTTACCACTTCCTGATGCTAATGAGGAACAAACCTCAAGCACACCAGACTCAGAGGGGTGACCCACTGCTTAGGCCATTCTAACAGTTACAAGGTTTTTACAAATTTTACAAGAATTCCCTTAGAAACAGAAGAAACAGAAAAGCAACCAAAACAGAGTCCTTAATTGAAATTTAAAAAGCAATCCATCATGGGTCTTCAGGTGGTTGAATAGGTCATTTTTGTAATTGTAGTGACTCTTCTGGTCAGTCCAACACCCTGGGGTGTAGGGCTCGCATCTGTTAAAGGTCTTGTCAGTGCCTGGGACAGAGAGAAAAAGAGCAGAATCAGTCAGTCAGAAATAACTGCACCTAAGACATTAATTTACCAGCAGTAAATCAGTAGAGAAGCAGAGTGAATTACTAAGGTGGTCACCAGCAGCTAGCCCTGCACTTCAGACCCAGAATTTGATGTAGTGAGACTGAGGCCCATTCTGTTGTTCATAATATGAATTAAAAAGACAGGATACATAATTCCATACTACACCGGTATGCTCCTTATACGAGAGAGAGAATAGATGCGTCTTTAGTCTGGACTTGAATGTCTCTACGGAATGGATGGATAGCTTTTATTATCATTGTCATTACAACAACGAGATTTCCGCACTCACATTCCACAGGCAAACAGCAATTAATCCACAATTATTGTTTACCGTAATAATGGCACACATCAGAATTAAGACAACACATATACATTTGACATAGTTTATGTCCACTAAACCTGAAACAGTCTGTTTTCCAAATTGAGGCGATGTGTGTGTGTGGTAGCCGCTGCAACTGGAGTCGCGCCGCCTGCCAGCTTGGGAATAAAGGGGGCCTGCCACAGGAGGGGGGGGGGGGGGCAGGAAGGGAGGTAAAAGGAAAAGCTGGAGCATGCTTCAGTCCATGTGTAAGTCAGTTTATTGTCTTTGTGGGTTGAGATAAGAGTAGAGCCGAATAATCTCACCAAGGCCTGAATAAATTCCTCTGGAGGTAAACAGTGGACAATTTGAGGCTAGATAAGCCTGGAGTGTTGTAGCTGAGCAGTGAAAAACACTTTTAACAGTTCCACTTGAATAACCAAATCCCAATTATGAATTAAGAATATTCCCAATTATGAATTAAGAATATTCACCAGCCTCCGAAACCTTCAGCTTCAACTGCAAGGCACGCATCAGCTCCAAGGTGTCATCCAATTTGCGTCTGAGTTCAAGAGTGAATGCAGTCTGAGAATGCACTGCCTTGCCAACCTCGTTAATCATGACGGACAAGCGAGGGCCCGTGGTTCTTGATGCCACCGTCTTGCCAATTTTCCGGTAGATCAGGGCAGCACATAAGCCAAAAAGTACCAGCCCTGCTGCCATGAGTCCAAAAATGAATAAATCCTCAACGTCCTCAACGGAGAAAGGCACCAAGCATGCAACACGCCAAGACCCCCAGGGGTCGAGGACATAGCCCGCAGGATACGTTCCATTTGGGCAGGTAGGATCCCCCGGTCCTGACCTTCTTGTAGAAAAAATGGTGTCAATAGCTATTCCCTCAGCTATAGCTGTCCCTCAATAGCTCATTTGCTATGTGACCATATGGCAAGACCGTCCATCTGCCATTGACAGACTCTGGTTTTTATGGAGTGCATTGTCAGGAGCTTACATAGCTCTGACACCATAAGTCACATAAATTACTTGCCTTGAGCTATCGAATTTCCTTTGGCATTCCTACCCAGGACACAACACCAAACAGAGCCTGTTCAACATCCATCCATCCATCCACTTTCTAAAACCTGCTTCTTCCAGCTGAGGGTCACAGGGAAACGAGCCTATCGCAGCTGTCAATGGGCCAAAGGTGCAGTACACCCCGGACAGGCCGCCGGTCTGTTACACGGCCAATGCATATAGACAGACAAATGCATTCACACCTGCAGTTAAATTATAGTCACCAATTGACCTGCATGTGTCTGGAACTGGGAGAAAGCCGGAGCATCCTGAGGGAGCCCACACAAACACGGGGAGAACATGCAAAATCCACACTAAGAACTAGGTCAGAAGAAACTTCTTGGACCTTCTCACTGTGAAGCAATAGTGCTAACCACTAAGCCACCATGTTCCCCATCTGTACATCACTGAAATGTTACACAGCTCCACTCCTTGCAAGCTGCAATCCACAAGAACAAGCATTAATTACTTCCCATGTACAACCCCAATTCCAATGAAGTTGGGACGTTGTGAAAAATGTAAATAAAAACAGAATACAATGATTTGCAAATCCTCTTCAACCTATATTCAATTTAATACACCACAAAGACAAGATATTTAATCTTTAAACTGATAAACTTTATTGTTTTTGTGCAAATATTTGCTCATTTTGAAATGGATACCTGCAACACATTTCAAAAAAGCTGGGACAGTGGTATGTTTATCACTGTGTTACATCACCTTTCCTTCTAACAACACTCAGTAAGCGTTTGGGAACTCAGGACACTAATTGTTGAAGCTTTGTAGGTGGAATTCTTTCCTATTCTTGCTTGATGTACGACATCAGTTGTTCACCAGTCCGGGGTCTCCATTGGCATGTTTTGCACTTCATAATGCACCACACATTTTCAATGGGGGACAGGTCTGGACTGCAGGCAGGCCAGTCTAGTACCTGCACTCTTTTACTACGAAGCCACGCTGTTGTAACACATGTAGAATGTGGCTTGGCATTGTCTTGTTGAAATCACAGGGACGTACCTGAAAAAGACGTTGCTTGGATGGCAGCATGTGTTGCTCCAAAACCTGGATGTACCTTTCAGCATTGATGGTGCCATCACAGATGTGTAAGTTGTCCATGCCATGGGCACTAACACACGCCCATACCATCACAGATGCTGGCTTTTGAACTTTGCACTGGTAACAATCTGAATGGTCTTTTTCCTCTTTTGTCATGATGTCCATGATTTCCAAAAACAATTTTAAATGTGGACTCATCAGACCACAGCACACTTTTCCACTTTGCATCTGTTCATTTCAAATGAGCTCGGGCCCAGAGAAGGCGGCGGCATTTCTGGATGTTGTTGATGTATGGCTTTCACTTTGCATGGTAGAGTTTTAACTTGCACTTGTAGATGTAGCGATGAACTGTGTTAACTAACATTGGTTTTCTGAAGTGTTCCTGAGCCCATGCGGTAAGATCCTTCACACAATGATGTTGGTTAGTAATGCAGTGCCACCTGAGGGATCGAAAGTCATGGGCATTCAATGTTGGTTTTTGGCCTTGCCGCTCATGTGTAGAACGTTCTCCAGATTCTCTGAATCTTCTGATTATATTATGGACTGTAGATGATGGAATTCCTAAATTCTGTTGGACTATTTTTTTCATGCAGTGTTCACAAAGTGGTGATCCTTGCCTCATCTTTGCTTGTGAATAGCTGAGCCTTTTGGGGATGCTCCTTTGATACCTAATCATGACATTCACATGTTTCCAAACAGGTGTTCTTTGAACATTCATCAACTTTCCCAGTCTTATGTTGCCCCGTCCCAACTTTTTTGAAATGTGTTGCAGGTATCCATTTCAAAATGACCAAATATTTGCACAAAAACAACAAAGTTTATCAGTTTGAACATTAAATATCTTGTCTTTGTGGTGTATTCAATTGAATATAGGTTGAAGAGGATTTGCAAATCTGCAATTCTGTTTTTATATACATTTTACACAACGTCCCAACTTCATTGGAATTGGGGTTGTACAATGCACTTCCATGGGACATCCATCAAAGGGACAGAGTGTAACAGCACTTGGGACACAAAAAGAGGATTCACCAGCTGATACTTCAGAGAGGTGGTCCACCACCTCCATATGCCTCCACCTCCATGGATGCCAAAAGATAATGATTTTCTATTCCCCAAAATGATTTTACATATCCAAGGGTCCTGCCATGGGATTATGATGAGCTGCCTCACAAATCATTTCCAGGTGGCTCTTTGGCAAAATGATACACAGTTTGTTGTGAAGGGAGACCAGCTGATTGTTAGTGATGGCCACCTGTTTCAATCCACAGTGCAGTGTGCCATCCTAAAACTATTTCACCTGAAAATCATCCCCCAGGGTCATAGTCAAATCAGGCATTCCAATGGCCCTGCTCAGACTGGGACAGGCTGCTAACAGCCCAGTAACCCAAATTGTCTGATTATACTGTAAGAGATTATCTGGACTCAGCCCCCATCATCACACCTACATTTCAGCCTGTAGTACAGCTGCTGCAGGAGGCTGAAAGTAAAGAAAAAGGAAGATAAAGTGAGTTGGGTACAGGGACAGGGAATCGGTAGATTCCACAGCAGATCAACCGTTTCCATCTCACCCTATCTTTTGCATCTACCACTGTCACGCCAAAAACGTTTGTGCACTATAGAACAGCCTTTATACCCTTTGGCCAATACTGGGCTTCTTGCACAATCTTTTAACAACTGCTCCACTGATTTGGGTCCAACAATGGCAAAGTTCAACACCTGCTGCCTGCAAGAGCTCCCAAAACTGATCATCACCAGTGTTCATCTGTTTTACAGGTTGATGAAAGCCCAAGCAAATTACATAAAGAATTTAAATTTTGTTTTGCTATATATACACAACCAGGGTTCTAGCCACAGTAGGCTCCGCCCGGTACTGCAAATTTCCCCCTGGCTCTCGGGTTCAAATTGGCTGTGCCGCCCTGCACAGAATTTCTGAAAAATTAACTGAAATGTTGCTGAAAATGTACCAATTCGATTATATTTCAAGCTTATAGAGTTGTAGTTTTGCTATTTTAAACCAATAATTAAAGTAATAAGAAATATATTTCTCATTTTCTTCGTATCAAATCGCAAACAGCAGAGATCAGAGAGTCAGCATGTTCTGTGTCCACCACGCTGTGAAGGGCAGCAGCTGAAAACAGCGTCTCTGCTCTGAGCTGAAGAAAAAAAAAACCCCGCCATGAAAATTCTACATTAAAAAAATTCAGAGGTCCTTCTGTGTCCGTATTTGATGACACATTTAGAAATTTACAGTTTATTTTACAGTTGAAAGGCTTCGTGTTTCCAAAAAGCTCAGAGTTTGAAAAACAGCAGACAGAGTGAGTGATCAGAGAGAGAGGGGAGGAGAGAGAGAGAGAGAGAGAGAGAGAGAGAGAGAGAGAGAGAGAGAGAGAGAGAGAGAGAAGGAGGAGGAGTGGAGAGGAGGAGGGGCACAGCATCAGTAAGAGGAAAGTGAACTGATTCACAAAGTTTTTCATTTGAAAGACCAGGATTGACAAATCAGTCCAGGTTCAGCTCTTGTTCAAACAAGGCAATTAGGTGTTACATTGTTTAAAAAGAAAAATTAACACAGTCCACTCAAAAATGTTGAACCCCCACCCCAAAAAAAACCTGTCATGATAACAGAAAAAAAATGCCTGCTTCACTGGATTAAAATCTACTGTTTGTCATTTTTAAAGAAGAGAGTGAATGCTGTGTCTATAAAATATTAATGTTTTTTTACATTTTCAACATTGTTTAATTTATTAACCTAGACTTTGACAGAAACATCCAAAAACGAACTTTGATCTTACACATATTGCAACATAAATAGAATTTTTTTTTATTATTATTATTCTTGCTTTCAATGCATCTAAAACCACCCAGTATTAGTTAATATAGGGCTTGCCAATAATGTTTTAGTGGTATAAAACCCCTATAGCTTCAGTGGTCTGCAGGGTCCGCTATGAGCCGCGATTACATAATTTACCCGGCACTAAAATGGTCCTAGTTAGAACCCTATACACAACTACGAAGTTAAGAAAACACTAACAGGCTATTTGACCGGGGAGAGAAGCTATGTGCTGAAGCTAACAGGCTGACCAGGGAGAAAAGCTATGGGCTAAAGCTAACAGGCTGTTTGACCAGAGAGAAAAGCTATGTGCTAAAGCTAACAGACTGTTTGACAGGGAAGACAAGCTACACTCAACAAAAATATAAACGCAACACTTTTGGTTTTGCTCCCATTTTGTATGAGATTAACTCAAAGATCTAAAACTTCTTCCACATACACAATATCACCATTTTTCTCAAATATTGTTCACAAACCAGTCTAAATCTGTGATAGTGAGCACTTCTCCTTTGCTGAGATAATCCATCCCACCTCACAGGTGTGCCATATCAAGATGCTGATTAGACACCATGATTAGTGCACAGGTGTGCCTTAGACTGCCCACAATAAAAGGCCACTCTGAAAGGTGCAGTTTTATCACACAGCACAATGCCACAGATGTCGCAAGATTTGAGGGAGCATGCAGTTGGCATGCTGACAGCAGGAATGTCAACCAGAGCTGTTGCTCATGTATTGAATGTTCATGTCTCTACCATAAGCCGTCTCCAAAGTCGTTTCAGAGAATTTGGCAGTACATCCAACCAGCCTCACAACTGCAGACCACGTGTAACCACACCAGCCCAGGACCTCCACATCCAGCATGTTCACCTCCAAGGTCGTCTGAGACCAGCCACTCGGACAGCTGCTGAAACAATCGGTTTGCATAACCAAAGAATTTCTGCACAAACTGTCAGAAACCGTCTCAGGGAAGCTCATCTGCATGCTCGTCGTCCTCATCGGGGTCTCGACCTGACTCCAGTTCGTCGACGTAACCGACTTGAGTGGGCAAATGCTCACATTCGCTGGCGTTTGGCACGTTGGAGAGGTGTTCTCTTTCACGGATGATGCGAAGGAGATGTGTTGCACTGCATGAGGCAAATGGTGGTCACACCAGATACTGACTGGTATCCCCCCCCCCCCCCCAATAAAACAAAACTGCACCTTTCAGAGTGGCCTTTTATTGTGGGCAGTCTAAGGCACACCTGTGCACTAACCATGGTGTCTAATCAGTATCCTGATATGGCACACCTGTGAGGTGGGATGGATTATCTCAGCAAAGGAGAAGTGCTCACTATCACAGATTTCGACTGGTTTGTGAACAATATTTGAGGGAAATGGTGATATTGTGTATGTGGAAAAAGTTTTAGATCTTTGAGTTCATCTCATACAAAATGGGAGCAAAACCAAAAGTGTTGCGTTTATATTTTTGTTGAGTATATGTGCTGAAGCTAAGGCCCCATAGGAAAACATGGCTTCAGCTTCTTGGCCTTATCAGCAATCTGTATCATGATAAATGGCATCATTCTCATGTGTGTGGATGTCAATGACAACAAGCAAGTTCCGGGCCTGACTTGGTAAATTTGGGCCGACTTTGGCCAAAGCATACTTGCCACCTAAACGGAGGTGCTGGTTCTTGCACCACCTGTACCGCTGCCTGACAATGAAATTCACCCACCAAAAAACATATAAAAAAATTGATGCGGGCCGATTTCGGCATGCAGACGAGGATGATAAACTTATGTTTTTTTTATGGGGCCTAACAGGCTGTTTGACCAGGGAGAGAAACTACGTGCTGCTGCTAAAAATGTTGCCAGTGTGTGTTGACTTGTCAGAAAGCCATAAAAACTTAGTATTCAGTTAAATTTGGATGAAGCTGAACAAAGTGGGACACAGCAATGCTCGGAGTATTCTTCTCCTGTTTTTGAAAATGTGTTTTAAATTTTTTTCCTGAGATTTATGCTGAAATAGCATAAATACTATTGGCAAGAGCTAGACGGGAAACAATCCAAGCAGCATTAATTGAAATCGGAAGTATGTCATAAAACTCTAATCCATTATCTACAATAGAAGTGCGTAAGGTCCGTATGCCATTTGTTTTGGTCTCACAAGATAACAAAACACCCCCAAGGCCAAGGACTATTTGTGCACTGTGTGCATATACTTGCAGGTAGAGACTAGAAAGATGCTTTTCACTGTTAACATCTTTTTCTATGCAGGGAAAGTTTACTACAGCTAGTGATGTATGGGCGTTTGGAGTAACCCTGTGGGAAATACTGACCTTCTGCAAGGAGCAGCCGTACTCTCAGCTCACTGATGAGCAAGTGATCGAGAACACAGGGGAGTTTTTCAGGGACCAGAAAAGACAGGTAGGCTACATTACAAACACTTCTTCTTGCAGTTAAAAATCGACACGTTCCTCATTTGTTGCTCCCTGTGGTGCAGATCTACCTGCCTCAGCCAATGCTGTGTCCAGACTCGCTGTACAAGCTCATGCTGGGTTGCTGGAGGAGGAACACAAAGGAACGACCATCCTTCCAGGAAATACACAGAGCCCTCCTGGAAAGACCGTCTTAAACTGGGCAAAATCGACTATGATTATTCCCAGTCTGTTCATCTCTGATAGACGTTGTACATAACAACACAGTGTTTCCTTTGCAATCCAGGTTTAAGCTATCTCCAGCCAAGACAATGCGAGACTCCAAGCCATGATTTGAGAAACACTGTTTCACGGACGTACACACTAAACTTATGGGCTACCAGAGACATTTGGAGTGTGTGGCAGGGAAACATGTTGTGTTGGCATGCACATATTAAAACGTTGCTTTAAGGGACTGTAATCACCAAACGACATGACCTATGGTTTTATGTGTTGTGTAAACCAAAATTTAATGTAGCAAAACAATTTGGCACTTTCTAAAGGATGTTCCCTTGTTTACAGCCTTAGTCGTATTAAAAAATTGTTCACAATAAAGCCTCTGAGAACTCTACTGACCTTTGACAATTTTAGTTACCTTTGACAAGTGTATTTCTCCTTTTACAACTTTTACAAAATATATGAGAAGTATATTAGATTCATACAGAAATAAGCTGTTTCAGATGATTTTTGACCATCTTGGTTTATTTTGTTCCAGCGAACAGCTAGCTGATGTCATGCTGCCTTTCTTTACTCCAATTGGTTGTCGCCGTGTGCTTACCAGTATCCCTCACGCATATCAGGGAAGCCAAAGCATAGCCACAACACAGTCTATGATGTCGCTACATAATATTCGACTTGGCAATTAATCGCTTGAAATTCTCCCTTTCAGGGAAAGAAATTTTAAATTGTTTCCATTTTGATTATACTGGCAATACATCATATTATGAATCCCTTATGACTTATTACAAAACCCACAGGCTGTACCAACAGCTTTAAAGTTCTATAGGTACATTACTGCCCTTCTTTTTCATTGTTCAGTAAACTCTGGCAATAGGGGAGCTGTGTGGTAGCTGGTTCAATTTTTTTTTTTTTCAATTTCAATTTCAATTTATTTTCATTTATATAGCGCCAAATCACAACAGAGTTGCCTCAAGGTGCTTCACACAAGTAAAGTCTAACCTTACTAACCCCCAGAGCAACAGTGGCAAAGGAAAAACTGGTTTACCAGAGGCTGATCTTTATATACCTGCTCAGGGTAGCATATTACAGGGGGTGGCACAAAAACAAACAAACAAAAAAAATCTGTTTTCATTTGCATAAACTGGTTTTCTATCATTTATTTGCACGTCGAGACAATCTGGCGGGGAAAGGGCACACCCTCTATTTGCATGGGGCCTCTGCTTGCTCTGTTGATCGCACTGGATTTTCATTTTCCACATGTTGATTTGGCTTTTCTAATGCAAATGCAATGCATTAATGTACCGGCCGTCTCAACTCAACTCTTTTAGCCTATATGGCCTATTCAGTTCAAAACAGACATCATGAACAATTCAATTTTACTACATTTTTCATAACATATTAACGTGTGTGTGTGTCTGTGGGTGTGTGTCTGTGTTGGAGTTGGGGGTGTACGCTGAGAAGGGGGTTCCCCCAGGACATCATGCAAGCTACAACCACCTCTGAGGTTTACAGTATATTTTGTGTTTTACGTGTTATTTATTTTTGCCTGATTGTGGTTTTGCTCCATTTTACACTTTATTTAATATACAGCAGATTAGATTAGGTTAGATTAGATTCAATTAGGTTAGATTAGACAGAACTTTGTTGATCCTTTAGGAAGACTCCCTCAGGGAAATTGATGTTTCATGCAGCAGCATTGTTTAGCAGCACATGGGGTAAGAAGCACACAGAGTATCAAAGTGAAAAAAAAGAAAAACAGTTTGCAAATCTAATTATAAATACACAATATAAATATCAGACATACTGATCAATACTGGTTTACTGGCTACTACTGTTCCTCTCCTTCCCATCCCCTGTCTTCCTGTTACTACTCCTCCCCCTGAGTGAGGAGTAGTACAGTCTGATGGCTACTTGGGAAGGAGCACTTTGTGGCTGAAGAGCAAACTACTTGTAGTATATTAGAAAAAATATAACGATATTATAGATATTAATGATTAAAAAGTAGGTTGCTAACATTACTACATTGCAATTTTAAGCATGCTGTTGATTTTCATGATTTCCATGGAAACTGCCCTGTTCATTAAATTAATTCCTTCCCAAATGAAATTATATATATATATATATATATATATATATATATATATATATATATATATATATATATATATATATATATATAAAGATTTCTATAAAGGTCAGTAAATCACTTTCAGTGGCCAAATTGTTAATGGTTTAACAGGGTTGTAAAAAAGGTGAACTTATTAATATAATCTTAATGTAATGTTTAATGACATTCAGTTACCCATGTCAGAAGTAGTGATAGCAGATTTAATAACTTTTGTTTTCTTTTGAGAGATTGCTTGAGTGTCAGAGGGGAAAAGTGCAGCAAAATATCACTGTCACACTTATTTGTAACAAACTTTCATCTCCGTTTCTGAAACTCTGGGATTTTTTTTTTCAAACAAATACAAATATTGTTTGGTTTTTTATATAATTTAGCATAATAACTATCTTCCTGCAGTTTTCAGACAGCAATTTCAACCATACATGAGTGTGTATTTTCAGTATTCTAAATCTCAAATGTTATTTTGTATGAGTATTTATATGTGTATAAATTTTTATTCTTTTCATGTTTTGTTGATATACAGTATGTATGAATGAATATTCTCTTCATGTTGAACTTTGGTGTATCATGTTTTATTTCATATAGCCATTTTACACCAAATTGCTTCAGGAGGGAAAACCCTGTTATTATAAGTGCACAAATGCATCAATAATTTAGCACGACACTGATGGTTTATCAGATGTTGCAGTGTAGCGGTGAAGAAACCAAATTGTGTTTTTGACTGTACTCCGTCTGCATCAGTGGACAGATGTTACTGATTGTTGTGTCTCCATTGAAAGTGAAACTAAAAAGCTGTTTTAATCACAAATGTAGATAAACTTGGAATAGTTATATTAAATTGTGTGACTGGATTGGTGCTTCTTCCTCAGTGGTTTGTATTATTTCATTTTTCAGGAAAAGTAATACAAATATATACTCTTTTCAGATTTTTGTTCATGCCAGTATATTTTCTTGCTCTCTTTAATTTTACGGAGTGTCTATAGGGACAGTACCGGCCCAATAGGAACGGTAATTATTGATACAGTACCATATCAATACCACTTCCGTGAAATACTACAGGAGTCATGTGACAACTTTCAAATTTCATGCTACGGGAATATTTTCAAATTTCATGCTACTCATGCTACAGGAATATTTTCAAATTTCATGCTACGGGAATATTTTCAAATTTCATGCTACTCATGCTATGGGAATATTTTCAGATTTCATGCTACTCATGCTACGGGAATATTTTCAGATTTCATGCTACTCATGCTACGGGAATATTTTCAAATTTCATGCTACTCATGCTACGGGAATATTTTCAGATTTCATGCTACTCATGCTACGGGAATATTTTCAAATTTCATGCTACTCATGGTACGGGAATATTTTCAAATTTCATGCTACTCATGCTACGGGAATATTTTCAGATTTCATGCTACTCATGCTACAGGAATATTTTCAAATTTCATGCTACGGGAATATTTTCAAATTTCATGCTACTCATGCTACAGGAATATTTTCAAATTTCATGCTACGGGAATATTTTCAAATTTCATGCTACTCATGGTACGGGAATATTTTCAGATTTCATGCTACTCATGCTATGGGAATATTTTCAAATTTCATGCTACTCATGCTACGGGAATATTTTCAGATTTCATGCTACTCATGCTACAGGAATATTTTCAAATTTCATGCTACGGGAATATTTTCAAATTTCATGCTACTCATGCTACAGGAATATTTTCAAATTTCATGCTACGGGAATATTTTCAAATTTCATGCTACTCATGCTACGGGAATATTTTCAGATTTCATGCTACTCATGCTACGGGAATATTTTCAGATTTCATGCTACTCATGGTACGGGAATATTTTCAGATTTCATGCTACTCATGCTATGGGAATATTTTCAGATTTCATGCTACTCATGCTACGGGAATATTTTCAAATTTCATGCTACTCATAGTAAGTCCCTTCAGCTGCTCCCTTGTTTTGTACTCGGGGTCGCCACAGCAAATCCAAGGTGGATCTGCATGTTGAATTGGCACAAATTTTACACCGGATGCCCTTCCTAGCGCAACTCCACATTACATGGAGAAATGTGGTAGGGGTGGGATTCGAACCGGGAACCTTCCGCACTGAAACCAAGTGCATTAACCACTTGGCCACCATCCCTACATGATACAGGAATATTTTCAAATTTCATGCTACGGGAATGTTTGCGATGCGCAGTCATGTTACCGTATCAATACCACTTACGCGAAAGGCCATGGGAATATTGGCACATGCGCAGTCATGTGGCAACTTTCAAATTTCATGCTACACGAATATTTGCACATGATGGCACCTTGTTTAGAAGTGAAGGCGAAGTTTGGCACATTAAGTGAATTGGAAGCTGCGATCGGGGCGTAACAGGAGAAAAATCATGTGCATCAAGATAATAGGTACAGAACAATTCCTGTACCAACTGGCAATAACTTAAAGATACAGCATATTTTCCCGTACCTTCAGAGCGTGAATAAAAGGTACAGCAAGAGGATTTTAGTGTTAGTATGGGTAATAATGTGGTCTCCCGTACCTGTCCATAAGTGAGAAACATCTCTCATTTGGCTTCATACAAGCCAATTGCATCGCTGGTAGGTATGGTACTATCGGTATGGGTACGGAAATCATTTTCCAGACAAATAATAAATCCACTAGAATCACGGAAATGTTCCCGTGTCAATAGCAAAGCGCCTTCATTTTATTCATATATGCTGGATTATTTCTACTCCTTTTCTTTCCGTTTTGCCCTACAGTTGCCGACATAAGTTTAGATACACCTTGGCTAAAACATTCAAACACGATTTTACCTAACTGCACATATGCCACTGTGTCAAATGTCTGCTTTTTTATGTACAGCTGTTTTAAAATAATAGTTACAAGATACATTTATTTCACTTTATGTTCAGTATGTCAGATTTACAGTGGGTCAACAGTTTACATAGGAGTGCCTCTTTAAACAGGATCAACTCCAGAAGATTTCAAAAAGTGATTTACTTTTCAATTCTTCTGAATGCATAGTTTGCACTTTTAAGAGATAACTGTGGAATATTTGGCAGGATTTATGGGTATACCTGTAGATTCAGTAGCCTGTGGACTATATGCACGCATTAGTTCCGCATTCTATGCCTGATGGCACCCGAACGTCCAGTGCGGGGGACACTATAGCGGAGGGCACTGTGCTGTGAATATGGCTGAGTCCTCTGAGTTTACTTGCTACAGTGCCTTGCAAAAGTATTCAGCCTCTTGGTATTTCACACATTTTAATTTCTTTATGACATTTCTAATACAAAATGTAAACCAGGTTTCTCATTATAAAAATTTCTAAAATGATCTTCCTTAAACTCAAACTCAAAGTAAATTTCTTCAGCTTGATATAAATTAAGTAAAAATATAAAAGCCAAGATGATGGGTTGCATAAGTAATGGGCCCAATCAGTTTTATTAAGTTCAAGACATATTCAGTGACTTGGAAATGTTCATGTATCCATTTCCTGACTTGTCTGAAGAAAACTGGCAATTAAACTGATTATTTACAGGTATTATACCAAAGGGGCTGATTACTGATTACAACCCATCATCTTGGCTTTTATATTTTTAATGAATTTATATGCAGTTGTAGAGATTTGTTT